>NC_062228.1:45108003-45186274 GCF_902686445.1 Sciurus carolinensis
CATATTTTGGGCCCCTTTGTCTAGTATGAGAAAATTGTATTTATTTGGGTTTGTGTCCATGTCCTCTATTCTGTACCATTGATCCACCTTTCTATTTTGGTACCAATACCATGCCGTTTTTGTTACTATTGCTTTGTAGTAGAGTTGAAGATCTGGTATTGCGATACCCCCTGCTTCACTCTTTCTGCCAAGGATTGCTTTAGCTATTCTGGGTTTTTTATTCTTCCAGATGAATTTCATAATTGCTTGCTCTATTTCTGTAAGGTACATCATTGGGATTTTAATTGGAATTGCATTGAATCTGTATAGCACTTTTGGTAGTATGGCCATTTTGACAATATTAATTCTTCCTATCCAAGAACATGGGAGATCTTTCCATCTTCTAAGGTTTTCTTTAATTTCTTTCTTTATTGTTCTGTAGTTCTCATTGTATAGGTCTTTCACCTCTTTTGTGAGATTGATTCCCAAATACTTTATTTTTTTCGAAGCTATTGTGAATGGGGTAGTTTTCCTAATTTCTCTTTCTGAAGATTCATCGCTTATGTATAAAAATGCCTTAGATTTATGTGCATTGATCTTATATCCCGCTACTTTACTGAATTCACTTATGAGATCTAAAAGTTTTCTGGTGGAATTTCCTGGTTCCTCTAAGTATACAATCATATCATCAGCAAATAGGGATAGTTTGAGTTCTTCTTTTCCTATTCGTATCCCTTTAATTTCTTTGGTCTGTCTAATTGCTCTGGCTAGAGTTTCAAGGACGATATTGAATAGAAGTGGTGAAAGAGGGCATCCCTGCCTTGTTCCAGTTTTTAGAGGGAATGCTTTCAGTTTTTCACCATTTAGAATGATATTAGCCATGGGTTTAGCGTAGATGGCCTTTACAATGTTAAGGAATGTTCCCACTATCCCTATTTTTTCTAGTGTTTTGAGCATGAAGGGGTGCTGTATTTTATCAAATGCTTTTTCTGCATCTATTGAAATAATCATGTGATTCTTGACTTTAAGTCTATTGATATGGTGAATGACATTTATTGATTTCCTGATGTTGAACCAACCTTGCATCCCTGGGATGAAACCCACTTGATCATGGTGCACTATCTTTTTAATATGTTTTTGTATGCGATTTGCTAAAATTTTGTTGAGAATTATTGCGTCGATGTTCATTAAGGATATTGGTCTGAAATTTTCTTTCCTTGATGTGTCTCTGTCTGGCTTAGGAATCAGGGTAATATTGGCTTCATAGAATGAGTTTGGGAGAGTTCCCTCCTCTTCTATTTTATGGAATACTTTGAGAAGTATTGGAATGAGCTCTTCTTTAAAAGTTTTGTAGAACTCGGCTGAGAACCCATCTGGTCCTGGACTTTTCTTTGTTGGAAGGCTTTTGATGACTTCTTCTATTTCATTACTTGAAATTGGTCTATTTAAATTGTGTATGTCCTCCTCGTTCAGTTTAGGCAATTCATATATCTCTAGAAACCTGTTGATGTGTTTGAAATTTTCTATTTTGTTGGAGTATAGATTTTCAAAATAGCTTCTAATTATGTTTTGTATTTCAGTCGTGTCTGTTGTGATATTTCCTTGTTCATTCCGAATTTTAGTGATTTGGGTTTTCTCTCGTCTTCTCTTTGTTAGTGTGGCTAAAGGTTTATCAATTTTGTTTATTTTTTGGAAGAACCAACTATTTATTTTGTCAATTTTTGTATTGTTTCTTTCGTTTCAATTTCGTTGATTTCAGCTCTCAGTTTAACTATTTCCTGTCTTCTACTACTTTGGTGTTGGTCTGTTCTTCTTTTTCTAGGGCTTTGAGCTGTAGTGTTAGGTCATTTATTTGTTGAGTTTTACTTCTTTTATTAAATGCGCTCCATGAAATAAATCTTCCTCTAAGTACTGCTTTCATAGTGTCCCAGAGATTTTGATATGATGTTTCTTTGTTCTCGTTTACCTCTAAGAATTTTTTAATTTCCTTCCTAATATCTTCTGTTATCCATTCATCATATAGTAGCATATTGTTTAATCTCCAGGTGTTGGAGTAGTTTCTGTTTTTTACTCTTTCATTAATTTGTAACTTCAATCCATTATGATCTGATAGAATACAAGGTAGTGTCTCTATCTTCTTGTATTTGCTGACATTAGCTTTGTGGCATAATATATGGTCTATTTTAGAGAAGGATCCATGTGCTGCTGAGAAGAAAGTGTATTCGCTCTTGGTTGGATGGTATATTCTATAAATGTCTGTTAAGTCTAAATTATTGATTGTGTTATTGAGATCTATGATTTCCTTGTTCAATTTTTGTTTGGAATATCTGTCCAGTGGTGAAAGAGGCGTGTTAAAGTCACCTAGTATTATTGTGTTATGGTCTATTTGGTTTCTAAAATTGAGAAGGATTTGTTTAACATACATGGATGAGCCACTGTTTGGGGCATAGATGTTTATGATTGTTATATCTTGCTGATTTATGCTTCCCTTAAGCAGTATGAAATGTCCTTCTTTATGCCTTCTGACTAACATTGGCTTGAAGTCCACATTATCTGAAATGAGGATGTATACTCCAGCTTTTTTGCTGAGTCCATGTGCATGGTATGTTTTTCCCCA
Organism: Sciurus carolinensis; assembly: GCF_902686445.1. Classification (NCBI taxonomy): domain Eukaryota; kingdom Metazoa; phylum Chordata; class Mammalia; order Rodentia; family Sciuridae; genus Sciurus; species Sciurus carolinensis. Next base: position 45,110,600 of record NC_062228.1, read on the forward strand.
TCCTTTCACCTTTAGTCTATGGGTATCTCTTTCTATGAGGTGAGTCTCTTGCAGGCAACATATTGTTGGATCTTTCTTTTTAATCCAATCTGCCAGTCTATGTCTTTTGATTGATGAATTCAGGCCATTAACATTCAGGGTTATTATTGAGATATGATTTGTATTCCCGGTCATTTGGTTCATATTTAAAATTTTTGACACATCTTGGTTCCTCCTTTATTTGACAGTTCCTTTAGGATAATTCCTCCCTTTGCTGATTTGCTTCTTTGTTTTTTATCTCTTCCTCATGAAATATTTTGCTGAGAATGTTCTGTAATGCTGGCTTTCTTTTTGTAAATTCTTTTAGCTTTTGTTTATCATGGAATGCTTTTATTTCATCGTCAAATTTGAAGGTAAGTTTTGCTGGGTTTAAGATTCTTGGTTGGCATCCATTTTCTTTCAGAGCTTGAAAAATGTTGTTCCAGGCCCTTCTAGCTTTTAGGGTCTGGATTGAAAAATCTGCTGATATCCGTATTGGCTTCCCCCTGAATGTAATTTGGTTCTTTTCTCTCACAGCCTTTAAAATTCTGTCTTTATTTTGTATGTTAGGTATTTTCATTATAATGTGCCTTGGTGTGGGTCTGTTGTAATTTTGTGTATTTGGAGTCCTATAAGCCTCTTGGACTTGATTTTCCATTTCATTCTTCAGATTTGGGAAATTTTCTGATATTATTTCATTGAATAGATTGTTCATTCCTTTGGTTTGTTTCTCCAAGCCTTCCTCAATCCCAATAATTCTCAAATTTGGCCTTTTCATGATATCCCATAGTTCTTGGAGATTCTGTTCATGATTTCTCACCATCTTCTCTGTTTGTTCAACTTTGTTGTCGAGGTTAAATATTTTGTCTTCAATATCTGAAGTTCTGTCTTCCAGCTGTTCTATCCTAGTGGTTATGCTTTCTATGGAGTTCTTAATTTGGTTTATTGTTTCCTTCATTTCAAGGATTTCTGTTTGGTTTTTTTTTCAATATCTCTAACTCTTTATTGAAATGATCTTTTGCTTCCTGAATTTGCTCTGTTAACTGTCGATTGGTGCGATCGTTCAATGCCTGCATTTGCTCTTTCATCTCATCGTTTGCTTCCCTAATCATTTTAATTATGTACATTCTGAACTCCCTTTCTGTCATTTCTTCTGCCATGCTGTCGTTGGATTTTATTGATGTAACATCTAGATTTGTTTGGGGCATTTTCTTCCCTTGTTTTCTCATATTGTTCAGGAATCAGTGGGTCATTAAGATATTGCAGATTTCCTCTATCAACTTATAGTGTCCCTGAAGATTGCTAGTATATCCCCTCTTATCCTTCAGTAGCCTGAAGTCTTGGAGGAAGTTGATAATGCAGAGCTCCACGAAGAATCTGCCTCTCTAGGGGTGGTGACCTTCAGGTGGCGTATATTCCCTGCTAGTGGGCAGAGGTGCCTCCACTTGTTGACCAATGGTCATCCAATGGGGAACTAGACTGCGGGCTGAGGCAAGTCCTGTTTGTGCCTGTGTCTCTGGTTTTACAGTCCCTGTGGGAAGACCTCCCCCAGTCAGTAAGACTCTCTCGGTGGGGACGTCTCACTGGTCAGTTGCCCTCCTAGAGGTTCCCCTCAATCTACAACTACCGCCTGGGCTGGGCTGTCTTCCTCTGCAACGATCCCAGGGGCCCGGACCTATCTCCTAGGCCTGGGAGCCTCACCCTCTGCAGGCGAGTCTCCTTAGACTGCCTCTCCCAGAGAATCTGCCCGCAGCCGTGGAAACTTCGCTCCGCCCCTAGGCGTGTTTCTGTGCGGCTCTTCCAGCAAGAAGCCACCTAGCTCCTGGGACCCTGCTCTGCACCAATCGCCTGGCTATGCAGCCCCTCCTCTGAGCCACCACCTGGAGCCCCGTACAATAGCTCCGAGACCCAGAGACCTGCCACACACCTCCTCCTCTGGACAGCCACCCGGTTTCCGACGCAGTCACTAGGAGTCCAAACAACTCACTTCGGGTCTCCTCCTCCCGCCAACCACCCATAGCCCTAGGCAGTCACTCCAAGTCCAAGTGACCCGCCCTGTTCCTCCTCCTCCTCCTTGGGGTAGCCCCCCGGGTGTTCAGGAGCGGTGGCTCCGAAACCAAGTGACTCACCACGCTCCTCTTCCAGGCAGGCCACCGGTGTTCAGGAGCGGTCGCTTCTATTCCAATCAACTCACCACTTGCCTCCTCCTCTGGCAACCACCCGTGGCCCTGATGCAGTCACTCCCAGACCAAGTGTCCCACCGCTCTCCTCCTCCAGGCAGGCCACCAGTGTTCTGGAGCAGTTGTTCTGAGTTCAAACAGCTCGCCACGCAGCTCCTGCTCTGGCAACTGCCTGTGGCTCTGATGCAGTCTCTCCTAGGTCAAGCAACCCGCCGTGCTCTTCCTGTTCCTCTGGGCAACCTCCAGGTGTTCAGGAGCACCTGCTCTGAGTTCAAACAGCTCACCACGCAGCTCCTTCTCTGGCAACTGCCTGTGGCCCTGATGCAGTCACTCCCAGACCAAGTGTCCCACCGCTCTCCTCCTCCAGGCAGGCCACCAGTGTTCGGGAGCAGTTGTTCTGAGTTCAAACAGCTCGCCACGCAGCTCCTGCTCTGGCAACTGCCTGTGGCTCTGATGCAGTCTCTCCTAGGTCAAGCAACCCGCCGCGCTCCTCCTCTTCCTCCAGGCAACCCCCCGGTGTTCAGAAGCAGTCGTTCTGGGTCTAAACAGCTCGCCACGCAGCTCCTCCTCAGGCAGCTGCCCGGAGCCCCAGTGGTTGCTCGAGTCCAAGCGCTGTGCTGAGCCGCCTCCTCTACGATGATCCCAGTTGTCTGTGTTTACTGCTCCAGTGGGGGGAGGGGCATTTCGCCAAGCAACTCCACTTCACAAATTCCCTGCGTTCCGGGGCTACTGCCCCATCCGGGATGCCTCCCCAATGGGAGAGACTCACCTGGCGGCTTTGAGTTGGTCCCAAGTCTCTCACTATCTCCTCTTTTGAATCTTGCGTCCTGGAGCAACGTGAAATGCAGCCGCCCTCTAGTCCGCCATCTTGGCCCCCCGTCCTCATTCTGTTTCTTGTTGTTTCAATTAAGTTAGTTTAATTTGGAATCACTTTGTAATTAGCTCCTCTCTTCAAATTGTATTTGCAACACTTACTTTTTCCTAGGTTAACTTTGCACAGTTCCAATGAAATTACAAATAACAATTTTTAATTGTTTTATTAAGAAACCTAATTTCCTGGTTATGTACTTTCATGTAAATAGTTATTACTAATATATTCATGTAAAGTTATTTTTGATGTTCTAGCTAATCATAAATTGTTCTATTTAAAGATATTTTATTGAGTAATGTCAGAAGAATTTAGATCTTATTTATTTCATGATAATGTGCAGAACTTTTTGTAAATATTGTGCTAATACAAAATCAAGAAAAAATATGCTTCCAGGCAAAGTAAGTGCAAGTTACTTCAGAAATCTCCTAAAATTAAAAAATTGGTCAAGAAATAATAGATGAGTAAACATTTCCTAAACATGGAACCACACACAAACGTCTACCAAAAGCACAAGACTATTTCTCCAAGATGTGGCTATGTTCTGCACAGTACTAGCAATGCCTAGGAAGCCATGGTTTTGACGGTGTCTGCAGGACATACCAATAATGCAGATCTGAGTGACAGTTCATGTGGTTGCCCTTTCCTCAGACTATTGCTATAGGACCATGAAATTCGATGGATAAGCAACATGTCATAGATGGAAAGTGCACATTTTATGATTCTGTGTCTCCAAGCAGCCTGCATATGTTACACTTATTCCTCTGTGGTTTCCTCTCCTACCATTCAGGCTCAGGATGTTGCATCTTGGTGACTGATCTGCATGTCAGTAATTTCTCTTACATACTTTGCTCTCATCAATGACATTAGTGTATGCTATTACCCCTAAATCACTTTAGCTCATCATACTGACATATTTTGCACATCACACCTCTAAGTTAGTAAAATAGGTCCAACCCAAGATCTTGTCCATCACTGACACTGAGACCAGCCTCATGCCTGCAAGAAGAAGTTTCCTTTTGAAGACTGAGTGACAAATCATGAGCAAAGAAATATCTCTCTCCCTTAATTCTCCTTTTCATTCATATTGACTGAAAAAAGAACAACCATATCACTGAGGGTCCTCTAAAAGGAAAATGTTGGAAGAAAGAAAATGATAAGAATAAAAAAACAATTTTAACGAAAAATTTGTATTTTGACATTTATTAGGGCTTTTAACCCTTCACCCTCCCAGAAAAAAAAGACAATGGAAAATCCTCTGCCTTAATATTCTAACAGTATGACCCAGCCCTGTCGGTCTTACAGACCTGGAGGAAGAGGAGCCAATAAACAAGACAGTAGCCTCCTGGACATTAAAAAGGCAAGGTCAGCAGGCAACAACACACCATTGTTCCACAAGTCATTTTTGTGAATATGAAGATGTGCCCTTGAGGTCCCAGTGTGGGGGACTCCTAAACTATTTGTGTGGCTTAGTCTCCTGGATGATTAGATATTCTGAGTGTGCCTTTACACAAGGGGTTCATTGCACTAACCAGAAATCTCAGGGGTATGTGTACGCATGTGTCATGCAGCTCCTGGGAGGTTTTTCATGAGGGCCATACAGGAAGAAAGGTTTACAATGCTAGAATCCTCAGGAGATTGTAGTGAGCATGTTGTATGGAGTTCCAGGTGCATCTGGATGAGGGTTGTAGAGAAAGAATGGGCTGCACTACACAGAATATTTAGTGTGCCTTATGAGCATGTGAAGTGCAGCTTCTGGGAGCCTTTGGCTGATGACTGAATTAGAAGAATGAGTAATACTGCCCACATTTCTCAGGTGTGTGTGGTGAGCATGTGGCCTGCAGCTCCTAGGAGTCTCTTCATGGGGCCTGCTGGAGAGATGGACTGCGCTGCACAGAATCATCAGGGTCATGTGGTAAGCATGTTTCCTCCACTCCCTGGAGTCTATAGGTGACACCTGCAAAGGAAGGGTGGTATGTACTACCCAGAACTTCAGGGTGCCTTATGAACATGAGGTTTGCTCGTCCCAAGAGCATCTGGGTGAAGGCTACATTTGAAGTATAGGCTGCATTACCCAGAAATATATGGAATTGTGGGAGTATGTGGCCTGAAGATCCCTTGATCCTCTGAGTGAGGTTTGCCCAGGAAGTTTGGGTTACACTGCCCACAATCCTAAGTGGTGCCTTATAAGCATGTTGTCTGCAGCTCCCAGGAGCCTCTACATGAGGACACCACAGGAGTAATGGGCTGCACTACACATAATCCTTGGGAGTGTATGGTTAGTATGTGCCTTACAGAATCCAGAAACCCTGGGTTATGACTGCAAAGGAAGAATTAACTGCACTACCCAAAATCCTAAGTCTGCTAGGTAAATATGTGACCTGCACTTCCTAGGAAACTCTTGGTGAATGCTGCCAAGAATGTTTGGTTCCACTGTGTAGAATCTTCAGGGGTGTGGGGTGACCATGTGGCCTTCAGCTCCCAGTAGCATCTGGGTGAGGTTTGCAATGGAAGTGTGGGCTGCAGTAACCAGAATTCTCTGGGTTCCTGGTGAGCCTCTATCCTGAAGTTCCCAGCATCCTTTGGGTGAGGTTGAAAAGAAAGGATGTGTTAAATTGCCCAAATTCCTCAGGGCTGTATGGAGAGCATCTGGTTTACAGCTCCCTAGAACTGCTGGGTGAAGGCCTCAGGAAAAATGGGACACTAATCAGAATCCTCATTTTGCCTGGTAAGACTGGTCCTGCAGCTTCCTGGAGGAGGAAGAATAAGCTGCACTATATAACATTAGGGCTTTCTGGGGGTATGGGGCCTGTAGCTCCATGGATTTTCTGGATGATATGTGCCCAGGAAGGATGGTTTACCCTGGCCACAATTCTCAGGGGTTTCTTATGGGCATGCAGTCTGAGTTTGCAGGAACCTCTGCATGAAAGCAACAGAGAAGATGGACCACAAAACCCAGAATCATGAGGGCAGTGTAGTGAGCATGTGGCCTGCAACAGAGAAATATGGTTATATTTTAATTTTTTCCACATCTTTCATAAGATTTTTTATTACCTTCCTCTGTTCTGAAATATTCCTCACAGTGAAAGAGTCAGGATGGGTTTAACTTTTTTCTCCATTGCACATTTAGGATATGTTTTTCAGCATCTTGATTCATATTGATGCCAATAGCTGGCCACCAGGCAATTTCCTGTCCCTCCTTCCATCCTGCTTTCCCAGCTCCACTCCTCCTTGCCTTCCTGCTTCCTTCCTACTACCTCCCATATCTACTCACCATCCACCATCAACAGGCTCTAATATAGGCATTTGGCAAAAGTCTGTATAAGACCAGCACAGGCTTAAGAAAGTTTATTTTCTGGAGAAAATGAGGCAGTTTTTAAGTCCTTAGGTTTAGACACAGCCAGTGTGCTAGAGATGTTTGGTGAAACACAGGGTGTGGCAGTGCTGTGCTCCCAACTTGGGCTGTGGGGAGCAGTTTGCAAGGGAGAGGGTCCTTGGGTGCTGAGGACTGCATGCCCAGGACAAAACACTAAGTGTGGGGTGTGTGCCTGTTTTCACTTCAGATCAGCCTCTGGACCACCTTCCCCTGTGTCAGAGTAGAACCTCCCTTGTTAGTCAGGCCATGGTGCCACCTTCAACCCAGAAGAGCCTCCAGGTACATTCCAACTGGGGCATTCATCCAGTGGCTGTGCAGGACTCCAAGGTGGTCTGCACCCACTTCTTGCTAGATAGAACCTACTTCTGGTTCTGTGTTATTTTCTCATGGTTAAGTCATGGTACTTCATTGCTCAGGACCCTTGAAGGAGAATGTGAAATACAATTGAAGCACAGCTCCAGGGCTCACCTCAACCAGACCTTCCTGAACCTAGGAAAAGGGAAACCTGATGTTCACCTGGGACCCAGTGATCCAGGTGAATCTTTCCTGTGATGGGCAAGGAACCCAGTGAATGCCTGAACTTACCTTGACTCACCCCAGGATTTATTTTCAGAGTGTGACCCAGACTTCTGAGACCCTTGCCTTTTCCCTGCCCCACACTCCAACACCCACCCTCCATTCTTACTGCAGAGCCTCTGAAATTCCTCCAACGTGCAGCAGGGCCCTGAGCTTCTCCCATGTTGTCCTCTGTAATAATCCTCTCCCCAATTTCCCCAATTTGCTTCACCATCTTCTGAAAATCCTTCAGGACACAGCCCAGCTGATCAAGTGTAGGGAACACTCCCCTGAGTCTGCACAGCATCCTGTCCTCTCTCTGCTTAGCATGCTGGATGATATTTGCCTGGTAGTCCTCCTTCTTCCCGGTTAGATTGTGGCTCCTGAGGACCTACACTTCTTGGTGTTCTAGGCTCCTAATTATGGTAGAAGTTCAATAACTATGTGAGAAAGAAAACCTCAGCAGGAATGAGAGAAAGAGTCATGTCTCCAATTACAGTTGGTATCTGGAAAAGGCATCTTGTGATGACAATATTCTTGGGATGATCCCTGGGCAGAGGGATGGCTCAAGAGCAGGGAAACCCTTCTCCTGTCAGATGACAGAAGGTGAAAAACTCACTCCCACTGTGCTCCTCTCCAGGGATCATGGACCCCATCTGCTGAAGTGATTGACCCCAGACCTGTAGGGCTCCCTGATGTTGTCCACTAAATGAAGGAAACATGTAAAGGTCAGGGATGTTTACTGACAGCACAGTACAGGTGACCAGCCACACACAGGTGCTGCAGGTAGCTGTAGGAGGTGTTGTGTTCTCAGGTTGGCTCACCCTGTAACTGGACAACACAAGGGCTCTGCCCCTGTGTGACACACGCACAGAGTGGAGGGAAGAAATTGTTTAGAGGACACTGGCCTGAGGTCAGTTTGCTTCCAACCTCAGAATACATCTCAAAGGTTTGGAATGTCACTCACAGATCAGCCTGTCTCTGGAGAAGTGTCTAACCTGTGCTTGGATGTCAGAAGCCTCCTAAGACATGGGACTTCTGCCTTTCACTAAGGTGCTGTGAGAAGGTCACTGTACCCATTCTGACAGCATACTCTGTCCTGAAATTCCACAGTATGAATGCATCCTCTCTTTCTGTAATCCCTGCTAGAATACAGTGGTCTGGCAGGCTTTGCCTGAAACCCATCAGTCATCTGTACTTATGCATTGAAATGATGCACCCATAACCTCAGATTAGTCCCTCAGTTTGGGGAGTAGGGAGACTGTGAAGAGGATTTCAAGCCCCAAATCAAAGTCACCACCTCCCCCAACTAATTTTTCCACTCCAATAAGTCTGGATCCATGGTAACCCAGAAGTCCAGTGATCCTTACCATATGATGCTTCTTTACTTTTTCTTTCTCCAAATATTCTACTTTTTTAACTCCAATTTTTAATCTTTTTTCATGCAGTTTCTTGTTTCTTTTCCTACTACACTGCTGCTGAGCCTGAAACTGATGCAGGTGCATGTTCATGGACTTCTTTAACATGAAGCAGTGTGGCATCCAATAAACAGGAAAAAGACAAACACCATAAATGCCTCACTTTGAATCTCCCTCTGTTCAATAGCTGCACAACTATGAGGAGGTCATAGCTCTATCCTCCCTCTTCAGAAAAGGGGATCTGCCAACCCATAAGGGAGTTGTGGAAAGCAAAAATGGTACCACCAGTATGTCTGGACGTACAGGCCTTCCCTCCAGCCCCTCTCCATGGGTCTGTGGGGAGCAGGTAGCAATCCACACAGCTGCTTTGCTGTGCAGATTACACTCTTCATTTTCTACTCCAGCCAATCTTATCATTTTGCTTTTCCCTGACTTTAATTTTGCCCCTAGAACAGCGATCTCAATTGAATTTCAAGGAGTGTGCCACTTAGGCTGATCTTGAAAATACAAGTGCCCTTTCTTATCAATTTGTGAAATTTCAATGGAAATCCTACAACATTAGAATAAGTCTCCTCCAAAACTCAGAGTCTTCTTTCAATGCATCATTATTTCCAGGTACATATGCAAAACTGCAGTTCCTTGATTCCCATTGCAGAACTCCTCAAGAGATATGGGGATGTGGCCTGGAATCCATGTGTTCTCCCAGTACTCAAGGTGACAAGACAGGAAAGCACTCATCAGCTCCATTCACAACAGTAGGATTATATTTCCTTCTAGCCAATGAGACCCTAGGGAGTTACTTTCCTGAATGCCCATCACTGGTCACTGGTAGAGACAGAATGAAACCCAAGTTGAATGTGCCAAGACCCAGTCCTGTAACTGGTGCCCTCACCCTCTTCATTCAAAGTGTTCCCACCACCTAACAAAGTGACCCCAACAGTCCCAGAATCTGCAGGCAAGAGAGTAAAATAAGTGTGTGTGTGTGTGTGTGTGTGTGTGTGTGTGATAGAGAGAGAGAGAGAGAGAGAGAGAGAGAGAGAGAGAGACAAACAGACAGACAGAAAGACAAAGACACAGATACAGATAGAGACACAGAAGGCTGAGAAGTCCCCCTCTTCTCTTCTCCATCCTGTGCTCATTATATTCTCTCCTATTTAAAAATTCACCATAGTGCTTAAATGCCTGATATGTTCTCCCTAAATTCCTAACAATTCAGACCAGGTGAGTGTAATACACAGGTAATCATTTAAACATTAGCTGCATCTGACAGAGGAATGAATGTAATGAGGCCCGGGTTGAGAGCAGTTGAGAAAACAGAGGTCCCAGCGCAAGCAGGGCTGAAGCTCCAGTTCATGGGACCAGTTGGGACTTCCTGGGTGAGCTGCTTGTCCTCTGGACCCAACTTTCCTCCTTAGAATTAGAAGAAAATTTGAATCCTCCTCGGATCACAAGAAACATCCCTTGCTATGCTGGGGCTCCCCCTGGGGCAGGCTACATCCCCACATTCCCTTATTGAGTCTCACACATGTTATGATGAAGACCCTGAGAGGTTATGAAGGGAAGCATCCAGAAAATCTTCTTATCTTTCACCTCCATATCCACACATTTCACCTCCATCTCTGCCATCTTCTTATCCAGTGTTCTCTTCTTGGGATGCATCACCATCAGATTCACCAGTTGGCTATTCAAAGCTGATTTTCTGTCTTCCTGCTTGAAGACAGGATCCACAAGAGCAGGGCCAATTTGCTTTCTGCTGACTCTATGGTTCTCAGAGAGCATAGTCATAATTTAACTGCAAATGCAAGCATTTCTCTTCCTTTCAACAATTAAGCAAAGACAGACAACTCATGCAAGAACACCACACACGCCCTCACTAGCACAGACTCAGGAAGACAGGGCCTCAGGTTTTGGAGGACATAGACTGAGGAGCTATAAAGAATGCACAAGTTCTCTTTGCTAAAAGTACATGTCAGAGAGAAGTTTAAAAAGAAAAACTTGTCTTGAGCCAGGTGCTCAAGTTCTTTCACCATGGCAGATGTGGATGGCAGGAGGACTATATGCCCCTGTGCAGGATGCTCACTTCTCTCCCCAAGAATCCCCTCCCCTGCATTCTTCCCAGATGGCTTATCTGCAGCCCACTCCATGACACCTTGCTTTGGGACCTTTTTCTTCTGAACACTTCAGGGACCCTTCACTGGGTGCTGTGTCAGACCTCTGCAGTCCCTTCACATGTCCACAGTTGCTCCTCCCTCAGATTGACAACTTTCAAAGCCCAGGAGCAGGGCTAGGATATGAAAATGAAATTGTTTTTGATTACTCAGTTACTGAAAGTCTATTTGGGAATAGAATTCATTTTTCCTGAGTAAGGAATGTCCAGGAAGTTCTGAGACATAGAAAACTATACCTCATGATGTCTCTTTACAGATGAAAATATCTGGATCTCAAGAGAAAAATCCAGGGTCACATTCCTGCCTCTCTGCACCCCTCCATCACATCAGGCCTCCTCTGCAGCCTGCACATGTTTTATTGCTCTGTGTTCACCCTTTGTGCTCTTGGCCACCCTGTTATTGGGATTCAGTCCAAAGGAACTGATTGGCTCCCACAACTGTGGAGAAGCCATGACAGGCAGGATTGGCTCCTCTGAGGTGCAACAGCAGGCCTCCTACTGTTCCCTACCTCCAGCATTTTGAAGTATTTTTTCTCTTGTTCCTCAGAATTCCCTGAACAATGTCCTCAGAGCCCAAACCCTAGAGAGAGAAAGTGAGCCACACCTCTCCAGGCCCATGGGTATCACACAGTTGGCAGGGCTAACAAGTCAGTTGTGAGCTAGAGGCTCTGGTGCAGTGATAAGTGTGCTTTGGCACCCTCCTGGATGCTCCTTGCCAGGCCCATGGTAGTGAATCAGGGTGCAAGGCCATCTCTGGGCATTTGCTGGCTTAAGCGTGGACATGAGGGATATGTAGAACTGCTTGTGCAGCCAGGGAAGGATGATGAAGGAGGAAGGCAGGGGCATGTTCAGGTCCAGACAGCAAGAGTAAAGATGGTTCATCAAGAAGTTAACTGCCTAGCTGACAGAAGTGCTTGTGGATATGAAGGGGGATTCCAAAAGAAAGACCAAGATGCATGGTGTTATGGTTTGGATGTGAGGTGTCCCCCAAAAGCTCACATTTGAGACAATGCAGGAAGGTTCAGAGGAGAAATGATTGGGTTGTGAAAGTCTTAATGCAAACAGTGAATTCATCCCTCATGGGATGTGGTGAGGCGTGGCTGGATCATGTGGGAATTGGGGCATGGCTATGGGGTATATAATTTGTATCTGGAGAGTAGAGTCTCTCTCTGCTCCCTGATGATGCAAGCTGCTTCACTCTGCCACACTCCTCCATCATGATGTTCAGTCTCACCTTGGGCCCTGAGGAATGGAGCTGGCCTTCTATGGAGCCATGAGCTCTCAAATAAGCCTTTCCTCCTCTATAATTGTGCTGCTCAGATTATTTATTCCAGCAGCAAACAAGCTGAATAGAACACATGGGCTTGGTGGAATCAGTGAGTAATAATATGAGGAGTGTGGAGGGGGAGGTGATAGAAAGAGGAAGAAGCCTCTGAAGAGAGCAAGTCAGTAATTTTTCTGTTGACTACTCTGCTCTTGGTAAGAGTCTTTTACTTAGCAATCTTTGCTTTGCCATAATCATGCTGCTCGTTTGTTACATTTGTACCCTGTTCTTCATTTCTCTTCTGAGTGTACCCTCAGTACCAAAGGCAGGAAGATCCCCTGAGCCCTGGAGTTTGGAGCCAAAGTAAATAACACAACACCCCCACCCACCACCACCTAAAAACAGGAGTTGAATGCAGGCTTTGGAGGCCACAGTCAAGAGAAGGCAAACGTTCAGGGCCTCTGGAAATTATTTTCACATGGGCTCAGAAAAAGGATGGGTGGGTCAAATAAAATGTTTCAATCAGTAACCTCTGGCCTAGGGATATTTTATATGTTCATTTAATAGAAAACAAAAAAATAACCGATTTTATATCAATGAATTAGAATAATTAAATGTGTTGAGCTCATTTCAATTTAATAATATGGGTACTTGGATATCTTAGCTTCTAAATTCATTGGTAGTTAATGCAACCATGTGTCTGGGTTTCCCAGGAAGGTTTGCCTTCTGAGTGAGAAATTAACAGACACTGATTCCCCACCTGTTCTTCACTATGTCAGAGTGACTCAAGCAATAGGCTGGGTCAGTGATTGACCTGACCTGCCTCAACCCAATTCTGTCTTTCTGTTTTCTCTTTCCATTCCTTAACAAAAAGCCTAAAGATAGAAGACCAGAAAAATGTTCTCTTATAAAAAAAATGAAGAGAAGCAAAAAGCAAACAAACATCCATTCATGAAATTATATTTCCCAGGGGTATTCAAGGTGTAACTATGTGACCTATGTAATGCATATCTGCATATCTAACTTATTTTGGGTATAGATTTTCTCATAGTAAAGAAGAAGATAAGATGGCATTATTAGTGTCAATGTGATCCTTCCATATCTTAGTTGGGACATTGCTTCTAGTCTTAGACAGAAATAGAATGCTCAACAAGGAATGTCAGTTACTTCCTACAGTAGACAGAGAACTAGTATGTAAAGGAAATTAACAAAATTATACAAGGCTATGTTCCTGTGCCAAAGGCTCAGCCTTTGGATAAGAATCCACTGATCCAGGGTTGGCACATAAAAACACTGCTTCCTGCTGCCATCCCTGGTGTCTCATGTCTCTGTCCAAATATACTACAACAATTTCAGTTGGGCTGCTACCCCTCACTGTTCTGAAACACACCATTGGTGTGAACTCCAAATCACAGCAACCCAAACCTTAACCTAATTATAACAAGCTTCCAGGGGCCAGTCCTTGACACTATGGTGTGTTAATGATTTCTTCAATAGGAACACAGACTGCATTCAGATCCTTCCTGAGTGCACAGTGCTTGTGTGTCTCTGCACAAAGGTTTTGCATGAGCCTTGCACACATTTCTTGCCCAACAGACTTGGACTCCCTTTTAGGGTCAGCTCCAGGTGCCCAAGCCTCACAGCTTCCAAGACTCTTCATCATACATTTTTGGACAGTGAGGGTTGACTGATGCACCCCTCACAGGACAGTCCTCAGTTCTGGGCAGAGGCATCCCCTTGCCAGGGCTTGCAGGAGGGAACAGGGCTAGTGAAGCATGGCAATGGGAGGGGGTTTGACCAGATCAAGCTTCCACCTTCCTGAGGACCATTTCAGGCCCCACATCTCCAGCCCCATGTGAACTGGCCACAGTGTGGATTCTTTGCAGTGTACACAACCTGCTCTTCATGCTCTGTATGTCTGGCACCTCTTCCCAGGTCTGGCTGGTGCCCACATGTGGAAAGGATGGGCACCATGGGAGGATCCAGGCAGGAAACTTGGGTGGGGTGTAGGGAGCAGGCCTGGCAGGAGCCTTGGAAGGGAACCTGTGGTGCAAAGAGTAGAACCTTTCTGAGTACAGATGTTGGACTGCAGCTTGGAGAACTGCACCAAGAAATGTAGGGGCACTGGACAGTGTCTGCTGCAGTCAGGGAGCTCAGCAACCCACTGGCGTCTGATCTCCCTTCACCCAACACACCCTCAGTGCATAGTCCAGGAAACATTTTCTTTCCAAATTTAAGGGTCTCATCCAACCTGCACCCAGCCCTGCCTCCCACATAGCTGCTGGTATTGTGCAGGAGGAACCTGGGATCCTGAGAGGTCTCTGTCTGCCCTCTGAAAGCTCTGGAGCCCTTTCAGTTGAGGGACAGTTGAGCCATGCTGTGAATCAAAGGGCACTTGGGTTCCAGCAGGGGAGAACCTGAGCAAGCCAAATCCATAGCCAAGGAGCACAGGCAGCCTGAAGTCACTGCCTCTGGAATGGCAGGTCCACAACCTCATATTCAGGAGATTGTTCTGTGGAATTGAGTTTGGTGTCAGTGAGTAAGATGTCCAACACCAGCAAGCTTCCCCAGTCCCCAGGTGGGGGGCTCCTTCTTTATTAAGGGTGCTGTGCAGTAAGAGGATTGGTCCAGAAAACATGTCTATCATTCTGGGGGGGGGGTGGTGTTGGCAGAAGCTGTGTCTCTGCTATGAAAAGTGTGTATGCATGTGAAGTCAGGTGGACCTCATCTGGAAGCCAAGGACATCTGATGAACCAGTGGTCACAGCAGATGTGAGAGGAAAATTCTCAGCAACTTGAGGAGAATGGATGAGGAGAAACATGATGACTGGGGTGGGCCTGTGGATGAGTGCAGGGGAGAGGGGAGGCTCAGACCCAGGTAAATGGTTGCAAATAGCACTGATATCAGTGCTTTACACACAGACCCTGTGGCTAAGGATGCAACCAATGGGGTGTTAAGAAGGAAAATCTATGTGGTTGTGATGTAGGTCTCCTCTCTCAGGTAAGCTCTTGCTGTCCTAATGTGCAGGTGAACAGGGCTCTGTGCTCTATGCTCTGGGCTCTGGGCTTTGTGTAATGAGCTCTGGTATCTGGTCACTGTGCTCTGTACTCTGTGCTCTGTCTCTCTTCTGGCTCTGTCTCTGATCTCAGGGCTGTGGGCTCTGTGTTCTGTTGTACTCCGTGTCTGAGCTCTGGACTCTGTGCTCTGTGCTCTGTTCTCTGTGCAATGTGCTCTGTGCAGTGTGCTCTGTGGTCTGTTCTCTATGCTCTGTGCCCAGTTCTCTGGGATTTTTGCTCTGGGCTCTGGCAATGGGCTCTGTCCCCATATTCTGGGTCTGTGCTCTTTGCTCTGTCTCTGTACTCTGGGTCCTGTCTCAGTGCTCTATGCTCTGCCTTCTTCGCTCTGTTCTCTGTGCTCTGTGCGCTGGTTCTGTGCTATGTTCTCTGTTCTATGGGCTCTGCTCTCTGCATTCTGGGCTCTGGGTCTGGGCCCTGTGCTCTGTGCACTATGCTCTGTGCACTGGCTCTGTGCTCTGTGCTCTGTGGTCTGAACTGTGTGCACCAGGATCTGTACTCTGGGTCTTGGCTCCCCATGATCTGTGATCTGCGCTCTGGGCTCTGGGATCTATGCTTGGGGCTTTGGCTATAGGCATTGTCTCTGACTGTGGGTCTGGGCTCTGTGCTTTGTGCACTGTGTTTGGCTCTGTGCTCTGCACTTTGCACTCTTGGTTCTGTGCTCTGTGCTCTGCCATCTTCTCTCTCTACTTTGGGCTCTGGGCTCTGAGCTCTGCACTCTGAGCTCTGGGCTCTGTGTCTGTGCCCTGTGATCTGTGTACTGTGCTCTATGCACTGGCTCTGTGCTCTGTACCTGTGGTCTGTTCTGTGTGCTCTGGGATCTGTGCTCTGGGCTCTGACTCTGATGTCTGTCTCTGTACTCTGGGTCTTGGCTCTGTGCTTTCTGATCCATGCTCTTTGCTCTGTGGTCTGCACTCTGCACTCTGTGCTCTGTGCTCGGGGCTCTGGCTACAGGCATTGTCTCTGACTGTGGGTCTGGGCTCTGTGCTTTGTTCAGTGTGTTTGGCTCTGTGCTCTGCACTTTGCACTCTAGGCTCTGGCTCTGAGCTCTGTCTCTGTGCTCTGTGCTCTGTGCTTTTGGTTCTGGTAACTATGCTCTGGGCTCTGGGCTCTGTCTCTCTACTCTGGATCTGGGCTCTGGGCTCAGACTCTGACTTCAGGCTCTTTGCTCTATACTCTGTTCTCTGCACTGTGCTCTCTGGGCTCTGGCACTGGGCTATGTGTCGATTGCCTGGGTCTTGACTGTGAACTCTGTCTTTGTACGCTGGGTACTGGTTCTGTGCTCTGTGCTTTGTGCTCTGCACTGTGCACTCTGGGCTCTGGATCTTGGCTCCTGCTGTGTTTTTTGTGTTCTGCACTCTATGCTCTCTGCTCTAGCTCTGGGCTCTGCACTGTGCTCTCTGGGCTCTGGTTCTTTGTTCTGGCTCTGTGCTCTGGTCTCTGTGCTCTTTGCTTTACATACTGGTCTCTAGTCACTGTGCACTGTGCTCTGTGCTCTGGCACTGTGCTCTGTGCTCTGTGCTCTGGCTCTGTGTTCTGGGCCCTGTGCTCTGCAATTTGTGCTATGGGCTCTAGCTCAGGGCTCCTGCTCTGCATTCTGTGCTCTGCACTCTGGGCTCTGGGTTCTTTGGTCTGGGCTCTGTGATCTATGCTCTGTGCTTTGCACCCTGGGTTCTGGTTCTCTGCTCTGTGCTCTGTACTCTAAGCTCTGTGCTCTGTGCTCTTTGCTCTATGCATTGAATTCTGCCTCTGGCTCTGGGCTCCTGCTCTGCTCTCTGTGCTCTGTGCTCTTTGCATTGAGCCCTGGGTTCTGGACTCTGTTCTCTGTGTCCAGACTATGTAATCTGGCTCTATGATCTCCACTGTGCTCTCTGGGCACTGGATCAGTGCTCTGACTCTCTGGTCTGTGCTCTATGCTCTGTGCTATGCTCTTTGGGCTGTGGATCAGTGCTCTGGCTCTGTGTTTTGTGCTCTGCACTCTGTGCTCTGTGCTCTGCACTCTGTGCTTTGTCTTGGTGCTATGTGCTCTGCACTCTGTGCTCTGTGCTCTGTGCTCTGGTCTCTGTGCTCTGTGCTTGGTCTTGGTGCTATGTGCTCTGCACTCTGTGCTCTGGTCTCTGAACTTTGGTCTCTGTGCTCTCTGCTCTGTGTCTGTTCTATGGTTATATGCTCTGTGCTCTGTGTTCTGTGTCCTGTGCTCTGGGAACTGTGCACTGGTCTCTCTCTGGGATCTGTCTTTTTACTGTGCATCTGGGTTCTATGCTTTGTGGTCTGTGCTCTGCATCTGTGTTCTGTGTTCTGTGCTCTGCAATTTGCACTATGGGTTCTTGGTCTGGGTTCTATGCTTTGTGCTCTGTGCTCTACTTTTTGTTCTCAGTTCTGTGCTCTGTGCTCTGGCTATGGGCCCTGGGTTTTGTCTCTGTATTCTGGCTCTAAGTTCTGTATTCTGTGCTCTGTGCTCTATGCTCTGTGCTCTATGCTCTGTGCTCTGGCTCTGTGAACTGCACCCTTTGCTCTGGCCTCTGTGTTAAGGGCTCTGGCTCTGTGTTCTGTGCTCTGTGCCCTCTGTTCTGTGTGTAGAGTTCTGTGGTCTGAGCTCTTGCTCTAGGCTCTGTCTCAATCCTCTGGGTCTGGGCTCTGTGCTCTGCACAATTTTTCAAGATCAAAAATACAACATGGGGAAGTACTTGTATTACAACAGGCAGCAGAAATAAATATTTTGAATTATATAAATTTATTTTACAGTTCTGTTCAGGTCAATACCAATCCAGATCAGCTACAGAAAATGCATTTCCCCAATATTCTACCAAAAGAATGAAAATTGGCTGGAACAAAGAATAAACTTC
This sequence comes from Sciurus carolinensis, assembly GCF_902686445.1. Classification (NCBI taxonomy): domain Eukaryota; kingdom Metazoa; phylum Chordata; class Mammalia; order Rodentia; family Sciuridae; genus Sciurus; species Sciurus carolinensis. The sequence continues at coordinate 45,128,366 of NC_062228.1, forward strand.
AAATATGGTTATCATAGTGAAGGACTTTAAGAGTAGAGTATATTCACCTAAAAATTAAAATTTTCACTCAAGTATACTGAAACAGATACATGAATAACATGAAGTATGCAAACACACTGACATCAGATCAATGTTATTAAATAGCTACAAGCTAAATGCAATGTTGAAATTTCCTGAGTCAAGAAAATAACAATATTCCAAAATTCACTGGACTACCATTTTTTCGTGATGTACACATCTCCCCATTCATTTATACAACTGATAGAGGCCACCACTCCAAACTTAGGAACCAAAGCTGAAGAGGAACCTACAGAGTGTGTAACTGTGTTTACAGAAATGAAGGGAATTACGAGTGAATAAAATATAAACACTTCAGGGTTGGGAATGTAGCTCAATGGTAAAAAGCTTGTTTTTTAGCATGTACTAGGCCTCAGATGCACACACCAAAAAAAAAAAAAAAAAAAAAAAAACAAATCTCCAGAAACAAAAACATTTTAAAATATACTTACTTAAAAGGTATGGCTGTAGTTTTGCCTTTTTGAAGGACAAAGGCAATTTTCTACAAATATCATACACTGTAAAAATAAACAGAATCATTACATATAATACAACTGATACAATTTATTATTTTAAAATATTTTTAGTGCTCTAAAAAATAAGTACTCAGAATTCCTAATGACAATCCTGAAAGCAGAGTTGTTAAAGCAAAAATATGTATGATTCCCAAAGGAGTAATCCAAGGTTTTGAATATAATAGTTGCAGCAAGTCTGAAATCAAAAGGCAAAAAATGAAATAAAAATGGTTTCTTTAAAAAAATGATAAAGATAGAAAACTTTTAATCCATAACTTTATGTTCACAGACAGCTGAAAGTGTGCTGACATACTACTCATCATAAAATAAAAAAAGATGATTTAAAAACTGAGTAAGATACACAGCATTGTGTATATTTTCTATTTTCTAGTCCATAATTTCACCCAACAATGGATATTATTGCTACTCTTAAGAAAAGTTCTCACTCACTCATTTCATGACTGTAAGAAGGTTTGCTCATAAAATCTAAGTTTCTAAAAGGTTGTCATTACTGAATCATCTCATAAATAAAATACTTGGTACTCTTTCTTTTTACAGTTTTCAATGGTCACTTTTTTCTTTTTTTTCCCACCCCCCATACTCAGGATTAAAGGCAGTGTCTTGCATATTCTAAGTAAAAAGTACTCTACTGCTGTGCTACATCCCCCATCCCTTTCTCTTTTGAGACAGCACCAAAGGAGGTTATCCTCAAGAGCATGCTCAAAAGTCAAAGGCAAAACATCACCACAGACAAGTTCACAGACCTTTTGCATATGGTTTTCCCAGCACCACTTGTTGAAGAGGCTATCTTTTCTCCATTTCATATTTTTTTCCCCTTTCTTTAGTATGAGAAATTTGTATTTTTTATGGGTTTGGGTGAATAAGACTTGCCATTTCCAACTGATTTCATAGAGCTCATAGCCAGTTTGTTAGTAGTTGGTGAGTATTTTGAGGAATCATCAGTTGAAAGTTATAAGTGAATATTGAACTGTAAGCAGAGGTGCATGCCTGTAATCCCAGCTACTTGTGAGGCTAAGACAGTAGTGTCACAGATTTCGAACCAGACTTGGTAAATTAGTGATACCCCCTGCTTCGCTCTTTCTGCTAAGGATTGCTTATTCTGGGTTTCTTACTCTTCCAGATGAATTTCATAATTGCTTGTTCAAATAGGGGCCTCTATGGATGGAATATATGAGTATTCTGCAGACCAGGGAGGCCAGTCTCCAGGTTTATTCTCTCTTACAGGAAATCTTGGAAGAGCTAGGATAAAATCCCAAATAGCATCTTATGTAATTTTCCAATACCTTCCTCTGGTCTGGGCACTGTATCCAGGTCTAGATTCAGAGATAAACAGACAGATGCAGGCTCCAACTTCACAGAACACACAGTCCAGGGGCAATTTTCCTCAAAAACAGTAGAGCCCTTGTGAGCAACAATGACTAAGCCTAATGTGGATTTTACAGAGCATCAAGGGATCAGAGATGAGAAATTCTTAACCAACTAATGGAATGAGTCAAGGGGAACTCAGGGAAGATCTCCCAAGAGATATTTATACACACACACACACACACAAAAACACACACATATCTGACTAATGGAATCACCATGTAGCCCTATGGACAAATATGCAGAGAGTGAAGTTCCAGAGTATTAGGATCGGCTACCACAGAAGTTCATGTCACTAGAACCAGCTGTCCCAAACCCAAAATTAATTTTGGGAGCAAACATATAAAGCATAAATTTATATTTTTCCAAAATATTGAGATTAATATGGTGTACTACAGGACACTGGAAAGGAATCAACATCTGAGCCTTCCATTTAAAGACATACTTTCCAAAAAGTATTAATGCAACCTGGGTGTCCTGTGTCAACCCACTGTGCTAACGTTTTCAATTAAGCCTTAGTGTGTGTATGTGGCATGCAGGGTTTCCCCTCATCCTTTTTCATTTCTTTTCTTTACTTGTGATTTACTTTCAAGTCCTGACACCTTCAAGAAGTCCTAGGGTGCTATATGTTAATAAAAGCATTTCCAAATGGACAGTAGGTGGGTAGGCAGTGAATTAATTGGAAATGGCACAACACTATGCTTTAAGAAAACCCCTGCCATTTCTACTTTTGTGATTTCCCTGCTGAACAGAATTCTTAATGTTCTAATTTTTTAAGAGAAGCTAATATTACTGAGCCACAAGATTCCAGAGTGTTTGCATATGGATGCAATTAATAAAGGTCCATGCCTGTTTCAAATCATTTAACCTGGACTTTCACATGGACAAAGGACAGCCACCTTAAACATACTTTTACACAAATTCAACCCACATTGATTTAAGCAAAAGAGGAAATTTAAGGTCTCCTGTGACAAAGAAGACAAAAGATTTCTTGTTTCAGGCATGCATGGATCAGAACTCACACAGTGCCAGCAGGAATCTGCTTTCAGTTCTGCTTCCTCCTCTGTTGTTTTGTTATAAAGCATGGGCAAGCCAGCAGCTCTAGCCTTTCATTGATCCAGGTTGGCAATGCCAGGCAAAGAGGATACTTCCTTCCTGGTAGTTCTAGCTAAATTCCTAGAGCTTGTGCTCACTAGGCTATCCTGGGTCATGACTCTTCCCTGACCTATCTGTGTCCAAGGGAGTGGTGTAATCTGATTTGTCAGACCTAGGTCACATGTGCGCACTTTAGTTATCTCCATTAGAAGTACATAAATGGAAGGACACACATATATACTTCACAAGAGATCTGCTACAATTATTAATTTTTTTGTGGTACTGGGGATTGAACCCAGGGCCTTTTGCATGCTAGGCAAGCACTCTACCAACTGAGTTATATCCCCAGCACCTCTACAATTCTTAAATAGAATAGTAGCTAACTTGTGTTTTATAACTATGTCCCAGGTGTTGTGATAAGTGCATTTTCTCTCTGAGTCTGACAATCATCCTATGAAATTGATAAGATGATTATCCCCATTTTAAACATGAAGAAACCAAGACCTTTGCCATTCCCCCAGGAGATCAGCTTCTTTCAGGTTGTCATTGTCCTCTTCTATATCCAGACCATATCTGTTTGCAGCAAAGATACAGAGGACAGTCACTACTCAGGAAGAACTCAATCTGATAAACTGTCTCTCTTGAGGATGCAAGTTTACCTCTTGTACTGAATAGACCTATTCTCTTTTGCAGGCTTTGGGGACAGGGTATCTTCATAAGAGGAAACATAGAAGGAGGTCAGTGGGACAAACTGAAAACAGTGACCCCATCACTATCATTGATTTTGAGGCCAGAGCCAATATTCACTTTTTCTCTCCTCCATTCTTTATTAAATCCCTCTCACCTTCAACTATGACCTCAACAGATCTGGGGGACTTTCTAAAAGTGGAAGTTTCACTTACAGGGTAAATGATTGCATAATTTGGCCAACTATGCTAAATTGCCCTCCAGAGTGCTTACACCATACTGAATTCCCAGCAGCAATAAATAAAAAAGGTTGTTTTCCATAGCTTTCCCAAAAGAGTCTGTGGTCCATGATGGCATCTCTGTATAATTTTGATTTTAGTTTATCTTATTATGGGTAAGATTGAGGGTTCTTTAATACACTTAAAAAGTCCATTTGCCAGTCAGGTTTGTAATCTCAGTGGCTCAAGAGACTGAGGCAGGAATATCACAAGTTCAAAGCCAGCCTCAGCAACAGTGAGGCACTGAGCAGTTCTCTGAAACCCTGCCTCTAAATAAAATACAAAATAGGGGTTGGGGTGTGGCTCAGTGGTTGAGTGCCCCTGAGTTCAATCCCTGGTACCAAAAACAAAAAACAAAACAAAACAAAAGAAAAAAATCCATTTTCCATTTTTTCCTGTGGTCCTTCTGTTCATATTCCTATTAAATTTTTAAAGGGGTGTTGATACCTGTCTTCCCTATTTTAGAACCTCTTTTAATTTTAGAGGTATTCACCTACTATAATAAAATTGCAAATGCTTTTTCAAAACTGGAAGGATGAAGAAATTGAATGAATGAGACACATGGCAATGTAAAAAGTGTAAAAAGGAGTAATTTGTGTATCTGTTTGGGGATTCATGGAACCAAGGCAGGGTTCTCACTACAAAGAAGAGTTTATGGATCATGTATAACACTGGAAGCAATTGAGTATTGAGTTTGAAATTCAAGAAAGAGGTTGGGGCTAGAGGCATAAATTGGAAAACTTGAAGCTAGAGATGTAATTTGTGGTGTTTAAAAACATGAACCTGCAATTAGCTACAGAGTAGAAGTAGGTGGTATAAGCCTTTAGTGGCAAATGTAATACATGCAAACCTACTTTACATGCTGAGCTACACCTGTGCTGCTTCTGTGACCTAAATCTTCCTTTTAAATTGACAGCCACACCCTTTAGCAAAGAACATTTCTGCCACAATGTAGTCATATAACATGTCTAACCATTGAGGGAGACTCACTGAGTTTTATTACAATTCTTTGTAAGGAGAAATAAGAAAAATATGGGGTCATATATAAAGGAACATGCCAAACCAATACAATGTCTTCTGGGAAATTGGAAAATTTAATTTGGAATTCTGGGAATTTAAAATTATTTAATTCGGAAAAAGGAGAATTAGATCCTTCCCAGAAACCAGAGAAAATCTGAAGCACTGTGTGGTGCAGGAAACCCTGCATGTTTGGTTTGCAGCCATACCCTCTTTATTTCCAAGTGTCCGGAGCATCTGCTTTTACTGCCAAGATGCAAGGTAGCCAGAATGCCAGTTTGGTTAGGGGTGGAAGAGATCTGCTAGCAGAGAGAACCAGGTTGCTGAAGTCCTGGAATCAGATTCTCCTAACATCTGGAGTTGGTAATTAAACCTCACCCAAGTGGACAGTTGTTTACATCAGTCTAATGATCAGGTCTATCTCTGGGCAAAACATTGTGCATTTCCAATAAGCATTACAAATATTATATAGCTCTTTGAATATATTATTTCAAGGTGAAGCCACTTATTTTCATCCTATCATTAAAATAAAAATAGTGGGAAAGTCACAGACATGTGTCATACAGGGAAACTGCACTGGGGAGGTCAAGACTTCTCGATTCTAGTCTCTGTAATAACTTGGCATGAATGTGGGAAGGTTAGATGGAATGTTTTTATAATTGAATAAAACTCAATGTTAGAAAGGAGAAAGAGACATTTACAAGCTATCTAGCTCTACTTCCTTGATTTGCAAGTACAGAAATGAAGCCCTGACTGACTTCTCTTTGGGAAATCAACCTCCTTCCAAGAACATGCATTATAGTCTGTTTTCTGCCACCAGATTAAGAGAAAAGGAAACCATCTCCACACAAGTGCCCTGTAATTCCAATGAATGGAAAAGTTTGCTGTATTCTCAAGTGACAAGCTAGCAAGCTCATCTGGCTGCAGATCTGAAAGCTCATTCTATCCCACAGCTCATCTGAGTTAACTGTGATCATTAATCTGACTCACTTAGATCCACTTTGGGAGACAAAAGAAGAGGGTACTATTGAATCATTCTTCCCAAACCCCAACATCCTTCAGTCATGGAAAACCAAATAGTCATGTCAATATACAGGTATCCAGAAGAACTCATATGAGCACATCAACACCCACATGCTTATTAGCCATGATATGTTTTGAAGTAAATAACCACCCCTGGAAGAAAATGGGGCCCTTAGAAGAAGGGAACAGAACCAAGTTAATTTTCATGGATAACTGAGAAAGAACTGAAATAAGAAATTAAAATGCTGAACAGGAATGCCAACCACACTGGGGCACCTTAGGGGAATTAGAGAATACAATTTTCCAAAATCATAACAAACCCAATATTTAATCCAGAAATATTTTCTTCTCTGAGAATACACACAACCTTACTTATGATCTGAGTGCTCCCTATTCTTCCATTAAGTAGCTGTATAAACACTGGACCCATTACTTCACCTTGCTGAACTTAGGTTTTCTCAACTGTAATACAGATTTACCTACTATTTATTTGCCCATTACTAGTACCAGGAACTATACTGATAAAAGAGAATAATTCACATTGTGTAGGGTCTCCTCCTTCAAGAATGAGGGTACCACATGTATTTAGTGACTTAAATTTCACAAAAATTCTGATAGAGCTGTGATTATACCTATTTCACAGATTAAAAACTGAGGTACAGTGAAGTTAAGTAATCTGTTTGAAGTCACACAGCTAATAAGAAAGAGAGACAGGATTTAGACTCAACCATTTTGATACAAGAAATCTCTTCTACAATGCTCCCTGGTGTTTCACTACATTTTAAGGACAAAGTTCAATGAGGATATGTTCAGAGACAAGAGGAAAATACATTACTTCTTAACTCCTGGGCTAGGTTGCCACTCCAGAGCCTGCTGGACTCCAGAGCTCAGGCATTTAACCCCAAGAGGGTCATGAGTAAACAACACATATTCACTCTCAGAATAAAGAACTTTTCAAAACACAGAGTATCTTATTGTCTGCAGTAATTAACATATATACATCCAAAAAAAGATGTGAGACACACACAGGCAGGACACAACCCCCATGAACCAAAGGGAAATGTAAGAGCTTATTTGACACTGATAAAGGCTTTGTACTTGCTTCCTGTGGCTGCTGTAAAAAATGACCCATGTTAGGTGACTTAAAACAGCAAAAATGTATTGTGTCAGAGTCTGAAGTCAAGGTGTCCCCAGGGTTATATTCCTTCTTCTGGTGTTAGGAAGCAATCTATTCTTTATCAGCATTCCTTGACCCATGACATGTTGCCTCCTCCTCTTTCTCTCTTCTCCCTTAGAAGAATACTTAGGATAGCATTTAAGTTCTACCTGGATAATACAGGTGAAGTGCATCTCAAAATGCAATGACTCTCTGTTAGAGGTGGTCCCTACTTCATGAAACCAACCAACTCACACAGACACCAAAAGATATTTATAAGATGAAAGCATTCAGTGCTCCAATGCTACAAAAGAAAAAGATATGCTTTGTGCCACAGTTCAACTCTCCAAATCCCAAATTTTACAGTTTTCCAGAGACTTCCTAAATCCATGACTCGGCTTCCTGATAATGAGCATAAAGGATTACACACTCAGAATAAACAGCCCACTCCTCTTCCGGACTAAATCCACACTGGGCCCTTCAGGCAGGGCTATCCTTCAGAATAAGCTGAGGCTTTGAGGCATGAGCTGTCTTCCAAGAATACTTAAGGGGACTAGGCGTGATGCCAATTTGCAGTTTCTCAAATGTGCTGCTGATCTCCATTTGCCTTTGATCGGGAGAAATGTCAGCATTCTGACAATGTTCAAAAGTTGCTCTATCTCAATCTTTGTTATAATCAAGTTGGCTGTGAACTTTCCAAAGAGAGTGCACACAGGGTAAGGCTCTGACAAAACACAGAAAGCAAACTTCAAGCTGGTGGCAGTCAATCTGGGAAGAAATCCTAAGTGATACATCAGCCCAAAGGCATCCACCAGACAGCAGTTAAGCACCTTGACAAGCTTGCCTCCAAATAGAAATTGAAAGAGAGTCATGGAAATAGCATCTGGAGATGGAATATGGCCTTACACTAATCCAGACTCCATAATTAAATTCCAGAACCAACATAGCAAAGGAAGATGGTACTCAAAAATACCAGGTGCTTCCTGGAGAGTTTTTGCCAGAGAGGCTTTTGTAAGGCATTAGGCCAATAGCCTCCCCAGGCTATTGAAACAGGTTATGAAAACATCAGTAAAGCTCTCCAAAGGAGACCAGAATGAGCTGGTGCTGCACTTCTAGCCCTTGAAAAAGTACTGGTTCCTAAGTAGATTTAATTTCCACCAGGATCCTTCAGCTGCTCATGGACTTTGTTGATGAAGGGATTGTCACAGGCACAGAGCAGTCCTAGCAGCAAAATGACTCCCCACCTGACTGTATCAATATACCTCCCAGCTACAGTGCATCTCAAGGCTGGACCAGAAAGATGACTTCAAAGACAATGCCCATGTGACCCAGTCAATTCTTCAACATGTGCAGAGTGGCAGCATGAGGTACTGATGCACAGAGGTGGGCTCCGGAGTCAGATGGAACTGATTGTCATTCAGCACTATAACTTAGTATCATGTGATTTTAGGGAAGTTACTAAACCCATCCAAGCTATGGGATATTATTATTATTTTTATTGTAAACAAATGGAATACATGTTGTTTCTCTGTACATGGAGTAAAGGCATACCATTTGTGTAATCATAAATTTACATAGGGTAATATTATTTGATTCAATCTGTTATTTTTTACCTTCCCTCACCCCTCCCACTCCTCTTTTCACTCTATACAGTCCTTCCTTCCTCCATTCTTGCCACCTTCCTTAACCCTAACCCTAAACCTAACCATAAACCTAACGCTAACCCCTCCCACCCCCCAATATATGTCATCATCCACTTATCAGTGAGATCATTCGTCCTTTGGTTTTTTGAGATTGGCTTATCTCACTTAGCATGATATTCTCCAATTTCATCCATTTGCCTGCAAATTTTATCATTCTTTATGGCTGAGTAATATTCCATTGTTTATATATGCCACAGTTTCATTATCCATTCATCAATTGAAGGACATCTAGGTTGGTTCCACTATCTGGTTATGGTGAATTGAGCAGCAATGAACATTGATGTGGCTGTATCTCTGTAGTATGCTGATTTTAAGTCCTTTGGGTATAGGCCAAGAAGTGAGATAGCTGGGTCAAATGGTGGTTCCATTCCAAGCTTTCTGAGGAATCTCCATACTGCTTTCCAGAGTGGCTGCATTAATTTGCTACCCCACTAGCAATGTATGAGTGTATCTTTTTCCCCACATCCTAGCCAACACCTATTGTTGCTTGTATTCTTGATAATCACCATTCTAATTGGGGCAAGATGGAATCATAGGGTAGTTCGATTTGCATTTCTCTTATTACTACAGATGGTGAACATTTTTTCATATATCTGTTGATTGCTTGTACATCTTCTTCTGTGAAGTGTCTGTTAATTTCCTTAGCCCATTTGTTTATTGGATTATTTGTATTCTTGATGTAGAGTTTTTTGAGTTCTTTACATATTCTGGAAATTAGCGCTTTATCTGAAGTATGAGTGGCAAAGAATTCCTCCCACTCTGTAGGCTCTCTCTTCACATTACTGATATTTCCCTTTGCTGAGAGTAAGCTTTTCAGTTTGAATCTATCCCAGTTGTTGATTCTTGCTTTCATTTCTTGTGCCTTGGGAGTCCTGTAAAGGAAGTCTGATCCTAAGCTGACATGTTGAAGGTTTGGACCTACTTGTTCTTCTATAAGATGCAGGGTCTCTGTTCTTATTCTGAGGTCCTTGATCCATTTTGAGTTGATTTTTGTGCAGAGTGAGAGATAGGGATTTAACTTCATTCTGTTGCATATTGTTTTCCAGTTTTCCCAGCACCATTTGTTGAAAAGGCTATCTTTTCTCCTTTGCATATTTTTGGCCCCTTTGTCTAGTATGAGAAAATTATATTTATTTGGGTTTGTGTCCATGTCCTCTATTCTGTACCATTGATCTACCTGTCTATTTTGGTACCAATACCATGCCGTTTTTGTTACTATTGCTTTGTAGTATGGTTGAAGTTCTGGTATTGCCATACCCCCTGCTTCACACTTTCTGCTAAGGATTGCTTTAGCCATTCTGGGTTTCTTATTCTTCCAGATGAATTTCATAATTGCTTATTCTATTTCTGTAAGGTACATCATTGGGATGTTCATTGGAATTGCATTGAATCTCTATAGCACTTTTGGTAGTATGGCCATTTTGACAATATTAATTCTGCCTATCCAAGAACATGGGAGATTTTTCCATCTTCTAAGATTTTCTTTAATTTCTTTCTTTAGTGTTCTGTAGTTCTCATTGTAGAGGACTTTCACCTCTTTTGTGAGATTGATTCCCAAGTATTTTATTTTATTTTATTTTATTTTACTTTATTTTCAAGGCTATTGTGAATGGGGTAGTTTTTCTAACTTCTCTTTCTGAAGATCCATCACTTATGTATAAAAATGCATTGGATTTATGAGCATTGATCTTGTAACCTGCTACTTTACTGAAATCACTTATGAGTTCTAAAAGTTTTCTGGTGGAATTTCTAGGTTTCTCTAAATATATAATCATGTTGTCAGTGAACAGGGATAGTTTGAGTTCTTCTTTTTCTATTCATATCCCTTTAATTTCTTTGGTTTTTCTAATTGCTCTGGCTAGAGTTCCAAGGACGATGTTGAATAGAAGTGGTGAAAGAGGGCATCCCTGCCTTGTTCCAGTTTTTAGGGGGAATGCTTTCAGTTTTTTACCATTTAGAATGATATTGGCCATGGGCTTAGTGTAGATGGCCTTTACAATGTTAAGGAATGTTCCCACTATCTATGGGATATTATTCATCTGTGAATAGAGATTGTAATATAGCCAACATCAGAGTAGTATTGTAAAGGATAAATGCCTCTCTGATGAGGCAATCAGCTCACAGCATGGGACATGGTAAAAGACTTCAAATGATGTTAATCACTGTTAAAGTAATGATGATTAAATCGATAAAACATGGATGTGGCCATAAAAATGAAACACGAAAGGCTATTCATGCATACAAACTCCTAAAAAGGAGGGCCAGCAGCACTTGGGGTTTTTGGTTTCATGGTTTTTATTTTGTTGGTCCAAGTTGGGGGTAGTCTTGTCTCTTTCATCTGTTCTTGGAAAACATGTAGGAGAACAAGTCCACATAACTAGCACAGAGAGAAGCTGGAGCTCTCAGGGAGCCACATGCTCTGTACTCTCATCTAACCCCAGATATGCTACTTCAGGCACAGTTGAGACATCACCAACTGCTCCAGAACCCCTTCACTATGGCTTCCCATTTTTGTAGGGTTTTCAAAGAAGCAGCCTCCCAAGTCAAGGAAAGGAATGTGAGAGCAGGCCCCAGATGCCCATAGCAGCTTCATGGCAGAGTTGCAAACAGCAGATGCGGCCCCTGGAAAGCTCTTGTGAAATCAAGTAACAGTCCCTCTCACCCAGGGTCAAGGACCAGTTCTTCCCAGCTGCCTCATTCCCAGACCACCTTGGGAGAGCCATCAGGTTCATCCAGTGGACAGTCCTGCTGGTTTCCCATAACCCTTCCTCAAGGCAATCAAATACAGTCTTATTAAGTCCCAATTTTGGTCTGTGTGGAGATGCAGATCTCCGTTAAGTATGAGAAGTTTGATGAGCTTTGGAATCCATGGTTTTCCCACTCCTTAGCAGCATAACCTTGGGTAAATCCAAAAGCTCTGCACCTCAGTTTCCATACCCATAAAAGAAAAATGTAAATGGTGTCCATAATCATAGTTTTTTTTTGAGTCTTGAATGAGATAATGTTCAAGACACACTCATGTGATAGCACAAATGAACTGTGGAGAAACTTAGCTGGACTCAGCACTGCATTTAAAAAGTGTTAAACCAGATCTCTTCACTCAGATAGATTCCTAGGGTATAACAACTCATTCACATGGGGGAAAATCTTCATCATCTCCAACTGAACTACACAGTATTTACAAAAGTATTACAACATATTTGAATTTAAAGATAAAGGACCCACCTCAACTTTTCCCCTCCACCTATAACCCTAATTCAGAATTTACACCCACAATTATATACACTGCCCATTATGTTATTAGTGTAATATTTCTGGCCATCATGCTTGATTCCATCTTTTGGAATTCCATTCTATGTCTCCTTAACCTAGTTCTGATCTTTCTGTCTTCCAGATACCTCTTACCTAAGTCATTTCTACAAGTTCTGTTATTAGTCATTTATGTGTTAACCAATATTAAACCATCCAACTTGCACTAGTCTGTGCTTGCAGTAGTCCATACTTGCACTAGTCTAAGCCTAGAGACACAATAATTGCCAAGAAAGCTATCCAGCATCTCTGATCCTCAGAAAGTCTAAATCAATCAAGGAAAGTAGATGTTTCAGTGAGAAAATCAGTACATGATTAGGGTGATACTAGCTTAAATCAGGTAAAAATAACCTGGTCTAGAGTAAATGGAAGACATTGATAGAGGGCAGTTTCCAAGAAGAAGTGACATTTAAGTAAGACTAAAAGAATGACTGGGAATTACCAAGGGAAGAAGAGAGGAAAGAGCATTTTGAGAAAGACAATCAAACGGTCCATCTTGACCACTGCTTCAGGGTCAGTTCAGGTTTCAGCAGCCCAGCAGTCCTAGTCATCAATGCCATTAGAGTTAATATTTTGTTGAAATAGCTGCCCCTCTCAAGAACCAAAACCTCTCCAGGCACCTCCAATTCACTCAGTGAAAGATGGAAAAAATGTGGGTTGCCCTAAAAAACTCAAAATCTCTATCTGCAAACTCTGGTGGGTAGTTGTTGATCATTGCCAGAGTAAGCCCACAGAAATGAAGAGTCCCTTTCTTTTTTATCTTTCAAGGGACAAACCCAAGACTGCCATCAAGACTAGGCAGAGAATGACCCAGTGAATAAGATCATGCCATATCTTTTCTTGCCAAAAAATTGGACTTTCACAGTTTCCACTCTGGATGAAAATGTAATATTTCAGTTAGCAATTTCAATTTCACAGCTGACTGGCATCTGCAGAGACAGAGAATTCTAATAAAATTGCAGAAGTATTTAATACAATTACTGGCAGATGGGGAAAGTGTTTGTAGCAACTCTATTTTTCTGATTATGGTAACAAAACATGGAATGCGCTTTTCTAATGCATCAACACTGTTTCATTTACAATTTAAATCTGATGACTAAAAACAGAGTTTAAGACTTTTGGGGGGCAATGCTGTTTACCACCTCAATGGTCTAATAATAGATAGATCCCTTTCCCCATTCCAATCAGACAAATTAGCATTCCAACTTCCGTACTTAATAAAGTTACACAGAGCAATTTCAAAAATTGAGTGCAATATTGCATCAATAAATTATTTATGTGCACTTGATTTGGAATTTAAGCAACAATGAAGTATTCTTTAACTATAATAGAAAGCCTTTAAAGAAAAATAGGCCTACTGGGACATTATAAAACTAAAAGCCATTACTGATATAAAGGAATGAGGCTTGTGAGTACCAATTGCAGGGAAAATAGCCACTCAACTGTTTAACAAGGAAATGCTTTGGCACCTTCTGACCAAAACCCAGTCATCTGTCAACACCTTCTAAGTGGTCACACTGAAGGAAAAGCTAATGATAATCATAAAGCTAGATGTGAAGGGTGTTTGCTTACAGCCTCATCCTGGGACACTGGCCAAGTTTCTTGGACCTAAGTTTCAATCATGAAACACCAAAACATGTAGCATTTGTTTTCAAGTGCTGCCACTTGGTCTAGATGCCAACTGGCTGTATAAGTCTCAGAATTTCTGTTCTTGCTCTTATTGTTCCTTTTAATACTAATTCTTGGATTTCTGTGCTCCAAACACCAAAGAACCTCATTCAGTGGCACTGAGGTAGGGCCTCATAATTGACTTCCAAAAAGTTCCCCAGGGACTGGATTCGGGAGCCACTGGCCTACCTGCCTTCCAAGTCTAAACTGTGATCTTCCAAAGATACAAGGAGAAGCCCAAGGCACAGATTGCAATTGATGAATTCTGGTAAATGTCCAAGTACATTTTTAACTAACTGACTTTATAACTGTCTGCAGACACTATGAAATGAGGCATCCTGTCACTTGAGGTACTGATGTAGGTTTCTTTACTTGAGTTTGTTAATTCCTCATGTCTTCAGACCCAGCTGCACAGCTACACAAAACCTGTGTGAGCCACGTGAAGGCTTGGCTTAGCAGAGAGGAGAATCCAAATTAAAAGTCAAGAGCTATCGGAACAAGAGAGTAAGGACAGAGAGCAGTTTATGTGGAGCAAATGCTACTTTTCTTGGAGCCATGACAATAACTGAAAGCTCCCACAGTCCCTGAAGATAAATGAAATGTACCTAGAGGAAAATGGTGCTTTGTCCCAAACCAAAAACCCAGATTTCCCCTACCAATGTTGAGGCAACTTGTAGCAGGATGTCCCTAAATTGTCTTCCCCAGCTATGTGCTTTCCAGCCTTTAAGGAAGTTTAATATACAAATGCTCTCAAGGGTAAGAAATATCCTAAGCTGCATAATTCATCATCTAAAATCCTCATGAATCATCCAAATGCCTCATTTTTGACAGACTAGAGAGGGGTCCTAAAAGAAAGAGCTTCAGTATGAGCAGAGAGAGGGAAAGAGGCAGGCTTCATGTGAGGTGGCAGGAGGGAAGCAACAGGGAGACCTGCAAAATAGGCACCGAGTTCCACTTCAGGTATTTCCTGAGAACAACCTTGCCAACCCATAAGATAAGGAAAATATCCCTTTGTGCCTTCCTACTTCTCAGAAGATTGGTGAGGTTTAGCTTGATGTTGACTTGGCACATCCCAGTGCTATGAAGAAATTAGCTGCATAGGTCCACTATGGTCGACTTTCACCTGGGGCAGTTAGAATGTCAAGTGTTGATGATGATTGGCAGGAGAGCACTTAAAGAATGCCATTTTCATCATTTTGTTACCTGATCCACTACCAGTGAACTCTCCCCACTCTGTTTCCAGTCTCGTTAGTTGCCATGGATGCAGCCCCTTATCTAAATAATATTATAGTGAATATCGGCCCTGCCACCACCTCAGAGAGGAGTGTGAGTTCTCCAAGGAGGATTTGGAAAACATCCTAGCCTGTTCCATTATCAATATTATTTCTTCTAGTGTAGTTTTCAGCTCATATGGTATCTACCTCTCTTGTTAGGGATTCACATAATGAGACCAATGAGTAAAGTAAATTGGGTCTTAGAAAAATTTCCAACTTGGTATCCCCAAAGTAGGTTAATAAATGCAGAGTGCAAGAACATGACTAACTCTTCAAAATGAGACTCTGTCACACAGAGTAACTGCTCATACCAGGCACCATGCTACAACCAATTTGTGGCCATTTTTAATCTTTGTAACTTATGAGAGATTAGATTATCCCTGCCACAGAGATGAGGAGATGGGTGTCAGAGTGGTACAGATCCATGGACACCATTACCTACACTGTAGGTGCTGACATGGCCCAGGCCTTTTCTCTGAGCTATACATCCATCAACTCATTTAATCCTCACAGTAATGTAGCAAGTAGGCTTAATTGACCCCATATTACACCTGAGCATACTGAGGCACAGAAAGGTTAGGCAGCTTTCTAGTTACATGCAACTAGTCTGCACCATAACAAAGAATCAGACATGCTCTATTTGCCCCTGAGTCTGTATGTTTAACCCTACCTCTGTTTTACTCTCGAATGTCATTTGGTCATAATGATAGCAATTAGAAAAGGCACTCAAGGTAAACCCAAATGTATTCCACCCACTTTACCTAAACATGTTTGCTTTCAATAGAGACCAGTATGTAAATTCTGTGATGGCACAGACCTAGATCCAAGCACGTTTTCAAGTTAAGCACTGAAATCATGGATGCTTACTAACCAGTTGACAATTGATTTGAGGCTTCATATTACAGTCCTTTCAAAACTACATTTAAGAACATAAATACTCAATTAAACCTCAGTTCTATACACTTCCTACAGGCAGAGGTCCTTAGTGCTGAAAGATGTACCAGAGTTAGCCAGCAGGAAACTACAACAGGGTAGGGGAACAGAAGAGTAAGAAAGAAGGAGGAGGAAATAGTAAAGGAGTAGGAAACACTTACCTTCCAGGAATCCTGTTTAGGCATCCTACATAGGTTATTGAGCTTAACCCTCACAGCAATCATTAAGGTACATAATAATACCCCAAGGCTATATTGCTCATATGCAGAACAAATCAAAACTGAACTCATGCCTATCCAAACTCAAAAAGCAAGTTCTTTCCTTTCATTACCCTAAAATTGCCTCCTCTAAGTTCAGTTCCTCAATTTCACTTCCATTGAGCTATAAAAAAAGAAAATAAATTGACCAATTTGCTCATCTATAAAATAAGGATAACAATATTTTTCTCAGTTTTTTGCAGATTAAATGAGAAAATATCTGCAAAGCACATCAAGCTGTGCTCAGCACGTGATGTCCACTCAGTTGTCAGTGCTGCTCATGGTGATAGAGTGATGATGAAAAGGACGATGTGCCAGGAGATGCACTAAGTGCAGGTGTTAAAATTGCACCTTAGGCCAGTGTAGCCTACAACACTCCTTGAGCATCTCCAGGATCAGCAGGAGGCATTACGGAGCTGAGCAGCACTTCTCAAACTGGAACAAAAATCACCTGGGCATCTTGTTAAAATGCAGATTCTGATCTGTTATGTCTGGCAGGGGACCTTATATTCTGCATTTCTAGCAAACTCCCTGGCCCAGAGACCACAGTATGAGTAGCCAAGACCTAAAGAATGGCCTTCCTATTTCCTAGTTTCTAAATTTCCCCCCTCTCATGTGCCTGAGATAATGAAAACAAGCCAGGGGGACATAAATCATCTTCAACAACCAAATGTCAAATGAATTAAAGTCTGTAGCACTGAGAGTATAAAAGCTATTGAAAGCAGTTTTGCAGGGCTCCTGTGACTGGAATTCCTTTCTGCATATTCTCCTGGCAGCCAGCTAATCAAAAAGAGTGAATGCCTCCATTTTCCTGTCCATACTCTGCATCAAAGAAGTAAGGATGAATCTGTGTGGCTCCAGGTCCAATTGGAAGGCTTAGCCCTGCAATCTATTGAAATTCCCAAATGTATTCCCAGACAAGGACTAGTCCACTTACTTTTGTTGGAAGATTCAGAGTCTTTATCCACTCACTGGGTTCCTTTGAACTGACCCTCTTAGCTGAATTTTTCCCCCACCAGCAGTGTCCTAAGGTAATTCACACTACCATGAAGACAGATGATAGAGAGCTCATTTGTTATTAGGTGACAACAGGAAATGGCAAAGATTCAGATAAGCAATTGGAATCAGACCACGCAACAGCTTCCAAGACCCTCCTCATTCTGAAATAACATTGCTTAAGATAAATTAAGATAAAAGAAGTTTATTGAGGGGGCACTATTCTTTCCAGGAAAAACTGGTCTTGTATCGAGTTGGGATATAGAAGTTGAGAAATATTTCAAGCATGACTCTGAAAGAAACAATTCCACCAAATATTTTATGAGCTCTAAAATTACAGTAAGTTACCCAATCACTTATTTCCAGAGTCTTCTTCTCAAGCACATCATAAAGACCATCCACAACCAAAGGACAGAGGGAAAACAGGGGGAAGAAATTAGGAGCAAGGGGCTTGCTACCTAAGCTCTTGGACACAGCAGTCAGGGATCATATCTGTTCTTTGTACTGCATGGGTTTAATAACTTGTCATGGGTACTCTGAAAGAAATAAACACTGGATTTTCCCTGCTTTTCACTCACTTATCCCTTCTTGCAGGGGGTACCATAAATGGTCTCATTCAAAGCATACAAAGAATGCATATTGGTTAAGAACATGGGCTCAGTGATCCAATTTTTGGGGCCCTCACAGTTACTATCAGTGTGATCTTGGATACATGTTAGCTCTTCTTAGACTTGTTTTACTTATTCATGAACTGGAGTTAATAAAGGCACAAGTTTCTAAGGTTACTGTGACAATGAAATAAGATAACATATTTATAAAGTGGTTAGCACAATGCCTGGCACATATAAAAAAAATTACTGCTCTGCCTGATCCAGCTCCCCAGTTGTGAGTAAAAAAGGAAATCAAATTTACAAGTTTCTGTCTCCTGTAACCATCTTGCTGCCTCCATTTAGATATTAAGTCACAGAATGATTAATAATAGAATTCAACATGCAGAAATCTATGATTCTTCCCTCTTTGGGTCTCATCATCTCTATTCATGAAACAAGGTGATTGTATTAAATCACTTACCTTTTCAGTACAACAGGGGCCAGATTGGTATTATTGAGTGATTTTTCAGAGATGCAAGCAAATCACTCAAGACCCCCTCAATGAAGTCATGATGGAGACTGAGTCTGAGGTAGAGCTGCATGAATGGCAACTCTATCATACTACTTTGCCTGGCAATGTGCATATTCCTCAACCCTTCCCCTTCAGGAAGGTAATACCATGCACCAGACACTGACCCAGGTGCTTAATTGTCAGGATGCTTTGGTGAGAGAGCTGTGTCACCTGAACCAAGATGACCAGTAACAGGACCAACTCAGGTAGCTTCATAATTCATGAGTGTGAAGACTGGTGGTGTCAGAAACCATGAGTTTTGTTTGGCTCCTAATGCCATAAAAAATATTGGTGATGCCCTTCAGAGTAGCTGCCATGGACCCCACTCATAAATAAAGAAGAGCAGCCACAGTAACTACTATGATGACAACTTCCTGTAGTGCCACAAGTGCTCAGATGTCTACTCTGTACCAAGGACATACAAAATACGCTGAATTCTTTCTATGGCAATTCCCTGAATTGGGTGTTTTCCTCAGTGGGCTGAAACCTCAGTCCTCTTACTGCTATGACTTCTTGTAACAGCAGCTGTCTCACTCACAGCTTTTTTAACCTGAGATGTTATACTTACCCAGATGAACACTTTCTGACCATGACTATTTAGACCCCAAACTATAACTTTTCCAGAGAATTCAATTTCATGGACTAATTGAAAAATAGATTCAACTTAACACATCAAATTCTACAATGCTTCTCACTCAATTTGTCCATTACGATCATCACCTGGTGATGGTTTTAAACACAGGTGCCAGGCTACACTGCAGACCCAATAAATCAGGTGGAGGGAAGTTGGGCTGGGTATAAGCATTTTGCAAAGCTCACCCTTTGGTTCTGACATGAAGCCAAGGTTGAACATTGAAGATTTAGAGTAATGGTTCTCAAAGTGTGGTCACAAAGCAGCAGCAGCAGCATCTCTTGGATATGTGTTATAAATACTATTCTCAGATCCCAGTAAACAACTACAGAATGAGAAGCTCTGTTGAGTGTACCCAGAAATCTTCATTTGAATAAGTCCCTGTATGGTTCTGATGGACACTACAATTTGACCACCATGGTTCAAGATCCCTGTTTCTCAAAATGTGTTCCATCACTCTGCAGCATTAGGATCATTTCCAAACTTGCTACAGATCCTGCCCCAATCTGGAGTTAATGAATCAGAAACCAGCCAGGTCTAGTGCATATGCCTGTAATTCCAGTGATATAAGAGGCTGAGGCAGGAGGATGGCAAGTTTGAGGACAGCCTCAGCAACTTAGCAAGACCCTTTCTCAAAATTTAAAAAGGGTGGAGGAGTGGCTAGGAATATAGTTTAGTGATAAAGCATCCCTGTGTTTAATCCCTAGTATGAACATAAATATTTTTAAAACAGAATAAAAATTAACATTTTAAGAAGGTGTCCAGTTGACTTGTATGCACAAAAGTATCTGAGAAATACAGGGGGGGGGACTTCCTGAATTTTGGTGGAAGAAGTCAAAGTGGGAAACAATGATTCTCAACCAAGTTAAGTTGTATTCTGTGTAAATAGAATTTATCAGAACCACCTGAATAGCTCATTCAATCTATTTGTACAGACATCCAGGGACTTCAGGAGGCAAAAATCACTGCCACCAATGAGAATATGTGTGTTCTTCAGTGTGGTCAGATAGAAAGATAGGATTGTAAAATAGAAATAGAAGCTGGTAGGAAAGCAGAGTGACATGGCTATCTGGAGATATAAAAAAGCAGAGGAAAAAAGGGATAAAAACTACACAGACAGTAGAGAGAGGCAGACACCATCAGGAAGAGAGCAAATAAAAAGAAGCTGACCCCTAGAATTTCCCCTGACTCTTCTCCATTCCCAGCTTGTGTACCAGGTCAACTGTATCCTCACAACAAACAGATTTTTTGAGATGGTTTGGAAGGGTCTCTACCCTGTAACTGCCATTACCAAATGAAGAAATCTACTGCATTCACTGGTGTTTCAACACAGAGTGTACCAAACTGATAGGAGAATGCCTGAACTCCCAAGAATGGCTAGTTGTCAGCCTGTCTGTTGCCTCAACCTACTCAACATGTGGTTCAGACCCATAAGACGTGGCTGCACAATTCCCCAGGGGCAAACTAAAATCATTTCTTTTTCTCTCTCATCCTAAGAAATCATAACAGAATATCAGCATGGGTGATGAATAACCTTGGGTAAGCTCCAAATTACTTTTTAAATAAATCATTGGAACTTTAGTAAAAATAACAATGTTCTTTTCATTTATTCATTTAACAAATATTTGTGGAGCACATGAAAGGTACAAGACACCATGCTGAGGACTAAAGTGAGGCCAGTGAATAGGCTTTCTGTTTTCTTTTATCTGGGATCCAGCAATTATGCAAGCAAATAGAAAAAGGTAGATTATGTATTATGATATATATTTATATATAATGTGACCTCATTTCAGTAAAAATGTATAAACCAAAATATTCATACATTTGCACATGTAAAAGATACACAAACCAAAAAAAAATGTTCCCCCTCTAAATCAGTGGTGAGAAAACTTTTTGGTGAGGGGCTGGATATTAAATATCATTAGCATTGTGAGTCATACACTTCTAATTGCAGCTACTTGATTCTGTGATCATAGTATGAAGGCAACTATGGAACATTTAGATATAAACAAGAGAGGATGGTTGTGTCCCAATAAAATTTTATTTACAAAATCAGATGGTAGGCCAAGTTTGAACCTTAGATCATAATTTGCCAACTTCTGCTCTAAATTATTAAAAGTAGGTTCCTTTAAAAGAGTAAGACTTGAGACAGATCATTGATTTAAGAGAAGTTTTTTTTTTTAACCTCATAAACTTCTGTCTTGTTTGAATATTTTGTTCACTACCAATTCCTCAGTGCCCTGCACAATGCCTGGTTCATTATAGACATGAAAAAAGACTCATTCAATAAATCAGTAAGTGAAGTTTGACCACTCATCATACTTAAAAAGCATCACATTTATTCTCTAAATTTTTATTTGTTCTAATAGGTTGTATATGACAGAATGCATTTATACATTTTGACAGATCATACATTTATGGAGTGTAATCTCTCATTTTTCTACTTATACATATTGTAGGATCACATGGGTAATGCAGTATTATTCTTAAAGATAAAATTTAAACTTAAAATACAAGCATTAATAATAATAAATGTAATAATAGGTGAAATACAGGACATGCTGGGGTGCATAAAAGGGACCCCAGGCCCCAGACTAAAAGTGTCAATGGTAGGTTCCCCAGGAACCAGAACCCGAGTTCACTAAGACCTGCCCTAGTGATATCAAAGAGAAGTTAGGCCTTGCAGTGCACAAGCAACACAGAATTAGCCACCACTTATCTAGTACTCCTGCTAACAATCAGTTCAAGTGGAAGGCTCATAAATGTCTGGGTTTAAGTTCTGTGCCAGCAAGGTACACACTGAGTTCTTCAAACTACCCTCCCTGAACCCAAGCTGGTCCACACCAGGACAAATGGCAGGGTAAGAGTTTGACTCCTCCACTGGGTGTAATGGCATCCAGACTCATTCATGAATGGAAAAATGGAAAGACACTCATGCTTCCTGCTGAAGCAGACTTTTGAGAACAGTGAGAAATTATAGATTTGAGCTATTCCCTAAAATCCCATCTGTGGACAGTTACTGGTCTGTAGCAAACAAACCATCCATCACTTGTTCAAGAGAGCAATCATCAAAGAAAGAGAAGAGAAAACCCTGACTCTTTCATGGAAGCCCACACCACACACAACTCCCCAAAACTGTCACTTATAAGGTCCCCTAAGGAGGACCTTTAAATCACACCTTTGTAATTTTTACCTTCCTTCAAAAGAAATTACAAATAAAGCCAAGATCTGTCACTGAAGTTATCTTTTAAAGCCAAAATGAATAGGTTAATTGATTAAATAAAAATAGGACACAGGAAAATAGAGGGAGATCAGTGGAGTGGAGAAAAGAACTAGTCAGAGGGAGGGAGGAAGGGTGGGAATGAGCAAGGACTGGGAAAAGTACATTCTATGCATGTGTGGTTATGTCAAAATGAACCCCAGCATTATGTACAACTAAAATGCACTAATAAAAAATTTAAAAAATAGATGACAAAGTTTACAGAATAGCATAGCATCTTCTTTGTAGTAAACATAGCTAACCAGAACCTGCATTTTCATATACAAAAATCCTCTTTTACCCATATATAGTTCTCATTCTAGCTCAGGAAGGGGAAAAATTATCACTTTCCTTCAGGAATTTGTGTGTGGATCTTTAGTTCCACTAGCTGATGTAATTTGAATACAAATAAAAGTTAAGATGTGATGGGGAGAAGTGTGGCTAAGGATAGAGGGGTGTCCAGAAGTCTGTGGTCCCAAAACTAGATCCCTCTTTCAAAAGATTGGATTCACATGTTTCAGAGAGACTGTGTTCAAGCAGTATTGAAGAACTCCATGATTGGTGCTCTCATTAGCTTAAGCTTCATTTGAAATTTATATGCCCCATTCCTAATCCCTAGTGAGTCCAATTAAAGGATGAACACCCTCCAGTGCTATGTAAATGGGCTCCTTCCCAACTACAGAATGTCTCAGTCTGTCCATGACCTTGACTTTCCTTCCTGCTGTTTCTCAACAATTCCCATGGAATCTTAGGGGCTTCCAAGTCTTTGAAAGCCTTGAGGTCCTTCTGCATACAACACCATATTTGTCTCTTGACATCACATCTATAGGACAACTCCTGGCAGTCAGACTCCATTCTGAGCCCTCCAGTGGCAGTTAAACTGATCCCTAGTTAGCTTCCTTAAGGACTTTTGGGAGCTTTTAGAGCTATACCTTGCAAGAAAGACTGAAATATCTGTGTCATGTCCTCACCTGTCCTCCTTGACCTTGAGGCTTGCCAGAGATGGAGACGGAGGTGGCACAGGAGCAGGGAGGGGGGAAGGAGGAAACAAGGATGGACATTACTCTCTTCTCTCTGGAGGCAACATTGAGAGGAAAGAAGAGGACATTCCTTGATTCAACTGGGTCTCTGTTCTACATCCAAAACTTTTCAAGTATTGCCTCTATGGGCAAAGGGTAATTAATACAGAGTACCAGGAAGGGTTTTATTTATTCATGTCCACATTAATTTTTCCCACATAAGCAGGGGTTAGTATCATAGTGGTATGTCCCACAATAGTGAATCATCTCCTTGGAGGTTGCTAAGGTTTAACACCCATGCTTGCCTTGAAGACAGAAACCATGCCACTAACTTGACTTTCTCCCAATTGTTACCTAGGTCCAAGAATACAGTAAGAATATTTGAAAGTTTGATGAATAAATGAATGAATATGTGAGTGAGATTTGCAATAAGTGAAACACTACTTTAATGTCCTTATGAAGGGTAGAGTTTGGAGAAAAATACACATACAAAGACAATACCATGTGGACACATAGATGACTGTTTGTAGCCAATAAGAAAGAACTAGTACAGAACCTTTCCTGTGGCCTTCAGAAGAAGAACCAACCCTGCCATCATGTTGATTTTGGACTTACAGCCTCCAGAATGGTGAAATAATCAAGTTCCATTGTTTAAGATACCCAGTAAGTGATGCTGCTTTATGGCAGCACTAGAAAAGTAATAGATGCTCCCAACTTCTCTTTGGACCATGTCCACAGGAGTCATTGATGTACATTTATTATTATTGTTACTTTTTAATAGTTCATTTTGGTAATACATGACAATAGAATTCATTTTGACATAATTAGAAAAACGTGCAATACAATTTTTCTAATTCAATGCCCAGTACTTCTTAACTAAGAGGTAATGCAATAGATGAGGGCAGGACTAAGAATCAAACTCCCTGGAGCCCAAGCCTGCCTCACCATTTGCTAGGTATGTAACTAAATTCATTATTCTGTCCTCCATTTTAGCATTTCTAAGTGGAGACTACCACTGCAGATGCTATAAAACTATTTACCAAAGAACCCCTCAAACCTTCTACTTCTTCCATTACCCTATTTATTATTGCTCCCACACTAGCCCTTACTCTAGCAATCACCATATGAATTCCACTGCCAATACCTCAACCTCTAATCAACATAAATATAGGTGTCCTATTTATCCTTGCAACATCAAGTCTAGCAGTTTATGCAATTCTATGATCTGGATGAGCATCAAACTCCAAATACGCCTTAATCGGGGCTCTACGAGCCGTTGCTCAAACAATCTCATATGAAGTTACCCTAGCCATCATTCTCCTATCTGTCCTTCTTATAAACGGCTCATTTACGCTAACAACCCTAATTACAACCCAACAATTCATATGATTAATTTTACCAACATGGCCATTAGCCATAATATGATTCATCTCTACCTTAGCTGAGACAAACCGAGCTCCCTTTGACTTAACAGAAGGAGAGTCAGAACTTGTTTCAGGGTTCAATGTAGAATATGCTGCAGGCCCTTTCGCCTTATTTTTTATAGCAGAATATACTAATATTATTATAATAAATGCTCTAACTACTACCTTATTTATAGGGGCACTCCTAAACCCCCCTATACCTGAAACCTTCACATTTAGCTTTGCCCTCAAAACTCTGATTTTAACTTCAACATTCCTATGAATTCGAGCATCATACCCACGATTCCGATATGATCACTTAATACATCTCTTATGAAAAAACTTTCTCCCCCTAACACTAGCCTTGTGCATATGACATGTATCTCTACCAATTATTATAGCATGTGTACCCCCTCAAACCTAAGAAATATGTCTGACAAAAGAGTTACTTTGATAGAGTAAATTATAGAGGTTAAAATCCTCTTATTTCTGGAATAATAGGACTCGAACCTAACCTTAAGAATCCAAAATTCTTCGTGCTACCCTAATACACTAAATCCCAACAGTAAGGTCAGCTAAATAAGCTATCGGGCCCATACCCCGAAAATGTTGGATTATACCCTTCCCGTACTAATTAATCTCTTTACTTCCTCTACTATTTACCTTACTCTATTCTCAGGAACTATAATTACACTCCTTAGTTCCCACTGACTACTTATCTGAATCGGACTAGAAATAAGCCTACTAGCTATTATCCCAATTCTAATAAACAAACCGAATCCCCGCTCAATTGAAGCGGCCTCAAAATATTTCCTAATCCAAGCAACAGCCTCTATAATTCTCATAATAGCAGCCATTCTCAATTTTTACTATACCGGACAATGGTCTATCTCAAACACTATAAACTATCTATCTTCCTTCATACTAACAATAGCTTTATCTATAAAAATAGGCTTAGCCCCTTTCCACCTATGAGTCCCAGAAGTAACTCAAGGCACCCCTCTCATATCTGGACTCATCCTGTTGACATGACAAAAAATTGCCCCTATCTCCGTTATATTTCAAATTGCTCCTTCTATTAATCACACCTTAGTTATAATTATAGCACTTATATCTATTCTACTCGGTGGCTGAGGAGGGCTTAACCAGACCCAACTACGAAAAATTCTAGCATACTCATCAATCGCCCATATAGGCTGAATAATGGCAATTATCTCATTTGACCCTACACTATCGATCCTTAACTTACTTATTTACATCATGTTAACAATTAATATATTTATATTACTTTACTATAATAAAAAAACATCAACCCTCTCATTATCTAACTCCTGAAATAAATCTCCCTTACTCATCTCGATTATTCTCGTCGTACTAATATCTCTAGGAGGACTTCCCCCTCTGACTGGGTTTTCTCCCAAATGAATAATTATCAAAGAACTTGTATCCAACAATAACATTATTTTACCTACATTAATAGCTATTATAGCTCTCTTAAACCTTTATTTCTACATACGACTCATCTACTCAACCTCCCTCACTCTATTCCCATCCCCCAATAACATTAAAATCAAATGACAATTTGAAAATTCTAAAACCACGCCTCTCATACCAACTATTGCCATTATCTCAACAATATTCCTCCCTCTTACACCCACCCTATCAACCCTGTATTAGGAATTTAGGTTAATAAAGACCAAGAGCCTTCAAAGCCCTAAGTAAGTATCTATACTTAATTCCTGACCTAAGGACTACAAGACTCTATCCTGCATCAATTGAATGCAACTCAATCGCTTTAATTAAGCTAAGCCCTTGTCTAGATTGATAGGATTTTAACCTATAAAAATTTAGTTAACAGCTAAATGCCTTAGTCAACTGGCTTCAATCTACTTCTCCCGCCGTTAAAAAAAAAGGCGGGAGAAGCCCCGGCAGAGTTGAAGCTGCTCCTTTGAATTTGCAATTCAATATGAGAATTCACCTCAGGGCTTGGTAAAAAGAGGATTCAACCTCTGTCTTTAGATTTACAGTCTAATGCTTGCTCAGCCATTTTACCACCTACTTATGTTCATCAACCGTTGATTGTTCTCAACAAATCACAAAGATATTGGAACATTATATCTCTTATTTGGTGCTTGAGCTGGAATAGTAGGCACAGCTCTTAGCTTACTAATTCGGGCAGAGTTAGGCCAGCCAGGGGCCTTATTAGGAGATGATCAGATCTATAATGTAATTGTAACCGCACATGCATTTGTCATAATTTTCTTCATAGTTATACCAATTATAATTGGTGGCTTTGGGAATTGATTAGTCCCCCTAATAATCGGAGCCCCCGATATAGCATTTCCCCGAATAAATAATATAAGTTTTTGACTTCTACCTCCTTCCTTCCTCCTACTTTTAGCTTCATCAATAGTAGAAGCAGGAGCTGGGACTGGATGAACCGTTTACCCTCCACTTGCAGGTAATCTTGCACATGCGGGAGCATCTGTAGATTTAACTATTTTCTCATTGCATCTAGCAGGTGTATCTTCGATCCTAGGGGCAATTAATTTTATCACTACAATTATTAACATGAAACCCCCCGCTATATCTCAATATCAAACTCCATTGTTTGTTTGATCAGTCCTAATCACAGCCGTACTCTTACTCCTTTCACTTCCAGTTCTTGCAGCAGGTATTACTATACTTCTAACTGATCGAAATTTAAATACAACTTTTTTCGATCCAGCTGGGGGAGGGGACCCAATTCTATACCAGCATCTATTCTGATTCTTCGGACACCCTGAAGTGTATATTCTCATTCTTCCAGGGTTTGGCATTATCTCACATATCGTCACCTATTACTCTGGTAAAAAAGAACCATTTGGTTATATAGGCATGGTCTGAGCTATAATGTCCATCGGGTTTCTTGGATTTATTGTATGAGCCCACCATATATTCACTGTTGGAATAGATGTAGATACTCGAGCATACTTTACATCTGCAACTATGATTATTGCTATTCCTACTGGAGTAAAAGTCTTTAGCTGACTGGCAACTCTTCATGGCGGAAACATTAAATGGTCTCCTGCCATATTATGAGCTCTAGGCTTTATCTTTTTATTCACAGTAGGGGGTCTTACAGGCATTGTTCTAGCCAACTCATCCCTAGATATTGTTCTACATGATACATACTATGTAGTCGCCCATTTTCATTATGTTCTATCAATAGGGGCTGTTTTTGCAATTATAGGAGGATTTGTGCACTGATTCCCTCTCCTTTCAGGTTACACACTAGACAACACATGAGCTAAAATCCACTTTACCGTAATATTCGTAGGAGTAAATCTTACATTTTTTCCTCAACACTTCCTAGGTCTATCAGGTATACCACGACGATACTCAGACTATCCAGATGCATACACTACATGAAACACAGTGTCATCTATAGGCTCATTCATTTCATTAACAGCTGTTATAATTATAATTTTCATAATTTGAGAAGCTTTCGCATCTAAACGAGAGGTTCTAACTGTGGAGCTAACTTCAACTAATTTAGAATGACTCCATGGATGTCCTCCACCCTATCACACATTTGAAGAACCAACCTACGTAAAAGTCTAAACTCAAGAAAGGAAAGAATCGAACTTCCTAAGACTAGTTTCAAGCCAGCCCCATAACCACTATGACTTTCTTTATAAGATATTAGTAAAAATATTACATAACTTTGTCAAAGTTAATTTATAGGTTAGACTCCTTTATATCTTCATGGCATACCCTTTCGAATTAGGATTTCAAGATGCTACTTCCCCAATTATAGAAGAACTATTACACTTCCATGATCATACCTTAATAATTGTATTCCTAATTAGCTCTTTAGTATTATATATCATTTCACTAATGCTAACAACTAAACTAACCCATACCAGTACAATAGATGCCCAGGAAGTTGAGACTATTTGAACTATCCTACCAGCTATTATTTTAATCTTAATCGCCTTACCTTCACTACGAATTCTCTATATGATAGACGAAATCAATGATCCTTCATTAACTGTAAAAACTATAGGTCATCAATGATATTGAAGCTATGAGTACACAGATTATGAAGACCTGAACTTTGACTCCTACATAATTCCAACATCTGAACTAAAGCCAGGTGAGCTGCGTCTTCTAGAAGTTGATAATCGAGTCGTTCTCCCCATAGAGCTACCTATCCGCATGCTAATCTCATCTGAAGACGTATTACACTCTTGGGCTGTTCCATCACTTGGCCTAAAAACCGATGCTATTCCTGGCCGATTAAATCAAGCAACACTAACATCTACCCGACCCGGCTTATATTACGGTCAATGCTCCGAAATCTGTGGCTCTAACCACAGCTTTATGCCTATTGTCCTTGAAATAGTTCCACTAAAACATTTCGAAAACTGATCTTCATCAATATTATAAATACATTATGAAGCTAATATAGCATTAACCTTTTAAGTTAAAGACTAGGAGTTTGAACCTCCTCATAATGACATGCCCCAGCTAGATACATCTACATGATTTATCACTATTATCTCCATGATTTTAGCACTATTTATTCTATTTCAATCTAAAATCACTAATCACTCATTTTACCTAAACCCTTCTCATAAAGATATAAAGCCAGTCACCCATAGCACCCCTTGAGAAAAAAAATGAACGAAAATTTATTTGCCTCTTTCATTACCCCCACACTAGTAGGACTACCCATTGTTGTTCTTATTATCACATTTCCCAATATCTTATTTCCTTCCCCAAATCGACTTGTAAACAACCGCTTAGTATCATTTCAACAATGACTTATCCAACTTGTACTTAAACAAATAATGACCATACACAATCTAAAAGGACGGACATGATCCTTGATACTAATCTCTCTGATCATATTCATTGGATCAACCAATCTGCTAGGTCTACTCCCACATTCATTTACACCAACTACACAGCTATCAATAAACCTAGGCATAGCAATTCCCCTATGAGCCGGGGCTGTGATTACAGGCTTTCGACATAAAACTAAAGCGTCTCTGGCCCACTTTCTACCCCAAGGCACTCCTATTCCCCTCATTCCTATACTTGTTATCATCGAAACAATTAGCCTTTTTATTCAACCTATAGCTCTGGCTGTTCGACTTACTGCCAATATTACAGCTGGCCACTTGCTTATGCACTTAATTGGAGGTGCTACGTTAGTATTGACCTCTATCAGCACACCTACTGCTATAATCACATTTATCATCTTAATTCTCCTCACAATCCTTGAATTCGCTGTTGCTCTAATTCAAGCATATGTCTTTACCCTTCTTGTAAGCCTATACCTACACGATAATACCTAATGACCCACCAAACCCACGCTTATCACATAGTTAACCCCAGCCCCTGACCCCTGACAGGAGCATTGTCAGCTCTACTTTTAACCTCAGGCTTAATCATGTGATTCCACTTCAACTCTAACTCTTTACTTACACTCGGACTAATAACTAACATATTAACTATATACCAATGATGACGAGACATCGTCCGTGAAGGAACATTTCAAGGCCATCATACAGCAATCGTACAAAAAGGCCTTCGATATGGGATAATCTTATTTATTATCTCAGAAGTATTCTTTTTTGCTGGTTTCTTCTGAGCATTCTACCACTCAAGCCTAGCACCCACCCCTGAACTAGGAGGATGCTGGCCCCCAGTAGGGATTAATCCACTCAACCCACTTGAAGTCCCCCTACTTAACACCTCTGTTCTCCTTGCTTCAGGAGTCTCAATTACTTGGGCCCATCATAGCTTAATAGAAGGCAATCGCAACCATATGCTTCAAGCTTTAGCTATTACAATTGCTCTTGGCCTATATTTCACTCTTCTTCAAGCATCTGAATATCTAGAAACATCATTTACTATTTCTGATAGTGTATATGGCTCTACTTTTTTTATAGCAACAGGTTTTCATGGTCTTCACGTAATTATTGGCTCAACATTTCTGTCAGTCTGCCTAATACGACAATTAAATTATCACTTTACCTCTAACCACCACTTTGGCTTTGAAGCCGCAGCCTGATATTGACATTTCGTAGACGTGGTGTGATTATTCCTGTACGTCTCAATTTATTGATGAGGATCATACTTTCCTAGTATAATTTAGTACAGCTGACTTCCAATCACCTAGCCTCAGTCTAAGTCTGAGGGAAAGTAATAAATCTATTAATTACACTCCTCATTAATGTCCTAATTTCTCTTGTTCTGGTCCTAGTCGCATTCTGATTGCCCCAAACAAACACCTATTCAGAAAAAGTTAGCTCATATGAATGTGGTTTTGACCCAATAGGATCAGCTCGCCTTCCTTTTTCCATAAAATTCTTTCTTGTTGCTATCACCTTCCTTCTATTTGACCTAGAAATTGCCCTCCTCCTTCCTTTGCCCTGAGCATCCCAAACTAGCAATCTCACACTTATACTAACTATAGCCCTGTTACTAATCCTAATTCTCACCTTAGGGTTAGCCTATGAGTGAATTCAAAAAGGTCTTGAATGAGTTGAATATGGTAATTAGTTTAAATTAAAACAAGTGATTTCGACTCACTAGATTATGAATAATCATAATTACTAAATAACTGTAGTAACACTAAATCTATTTTTAGCCTATCTCACATCCTTATTGGGAATATTTATTTATCGGTCTCACCTAATATCTTCTCTATTATGCTTAGAGGGTATGATATTATCTATATTTATTATAATTACCCTCGCTACATTAAGTACCCATTTCATATTATCATTTGCTCTTCCTGTCATTCTTCTTGTATTTGCAGCCTGTGAAGCAGCCGTAGGCTTAGCTCTTCTGGTTATAGTGTCCAATACCTATGGGATAGATTACGTACAAAACCTTAATATCTTACAATGCTAAAAATTATTATTCCTACTATTCTTCTAATTCCAACTATATGATTCTCCAAGAAACCTCTAATCTGGGTTAATACATCAATCCATAGCTTTATCATCAGCTTAATCGTTCTATTATCACTTTACCAGACCGAAGACCATAATACAATTTTCTCACTTACTTTTTTTTCGGACTCCCTATCCACTCCACTTTTAATCCTTACTGCATGATTATTACCCCTCATAATTATAGCGAGTCAAAATCATCTTGCTAAAGAACCATTAGTACGAAAAAAAACTTACATTCTTATACTCATCTCACTTCAGCTCTTTTTAATTATGACCTTCTCTGCCTCAGAATTAATCTTGTTTTATATTTTATTTGAAGCCACCCTAATCCCTACTCTAATTATTATTACCCGCTGAGGCAATCAAACGGAGCGTCTAAACGCAGGACTATATTTTCTATTCTACACTCTTATCGGATCACTACCTCTACTCGTAGTACTAATTTATATCCAAAAATCAACAGGATCTCTAAACTTTATCTTATCCCTTTACCAATCGGACACCCTACCATTCACCTGAGCTAATGACATAATATGACTAGCATGTATAATAGCCTTTATAGTAAAAATACCCCTCTATGGTCTTCACCTCTGACTCCCCAAAGCTCACGTAGAAGCCCCAATTGCCGGATCTATAGTTCTAGCTGCTATTCTACTTAAACTCGGAGGATATGGTATAATACGGATCACAACAATTCTTCACCCCATTACAAATATTATAGCCTACCCCTTCATC
The DNA here is from genome assembly GCF_902686445.1 of Sciurus carolinensis. Taxonomy (NCBI): domain Eukaryota; kingdom Metazoa; phylum Chordata; class Mammalia; order Rodentia; family Sciuridae; genus Sciurus; species Sciurus carolinensis. The sequence goes on from NC_062228.1 coordinate 45,160,881, forward strand.
CTACTCTCCCTATGAGGAATAATTATGACTAGCTCTATTTGTCTACGACAGACAGACTTAAAATCCCTAATTGCCTACTCATCTGTCAGTCACATAGCCCTGGTGATCGTAGCTATTATAATTCAAACCCCATGAAGCTTTATAGGAGCAACAGCACTAATAGTAGCCCATGGGCTTACATCATCAATACTATTCTGCCTTGCTAACACTAATTATGAACGAATCCATAGCCGAACCATAATTCTAGCTCGAGGCTTACAGTCTATCCTTCCTCTTATAGCAACTTGATGAATTTTAGCTAGCCTAACAAACCTGGCTCTTCCCCCTTCTATCAACTTGATCGGAGAACTATTTATTATCGTATCATCCTTTTCATGATCAAATATTACAATCATTTTAATAGGACTAAATATACTCATTACAGCTCTATATTCACTTTATATATTTATTACCACGCAACGCGGCAAATTCACTTATCATATAGTTAACATTAACCCGACTCATACACGAGAAAATACTCTTATACTCTTACATATTCTCCCTCTAATCCTATTATCTATTAACCCTAAGATCATCTTAGGCCAACTTTATTGTAAATATAGTTTAAACAAAACATTAGATTGTGAATCTAACAATAGAAGATAGTATCCTCTTATTTACCAAGAAAGAATGCAAGAACTGCTAACTCATGCCTCCACGCCTAAACCCGTGGCTTTCTTAACTTTTATAGGATAGAAGTAATCCGTTGGTCTTAGGAACCAAAAAATTGGTGCAACTCCAAATAAAAGTAATAAATCTACTTTCCTCCTTAACTCTTATATCACTTATCATCTTACTTCTCCCTATTTTCCTTAGTTTCACCAACTCATATAACATATCAACCTATCCAAACTACGTAAAAACATCTATTATATGTGCTCTAGCATTTTGTACTCTCCCCTCACTCATATTCATTAATTCTAACTATGAACTTGTCATTTCTAATTGACATTGAGTAACCATCCAATCCATCAACCTTACCATAAGTTTTAAACTAGATTATTTCTCCCTAATGTTTATGCCAGTAGCACTTTTCGTTACATGATCAATCATAGAGTTTTCAATATGATATATACACTCTGATCCTAATATAAATCGCTTTTTTAAATACCTTCTAATATTCTTAATCACAATAATAATCCTTGTTACATCAAACAACTTATTCCAACTGTTTATTGGATGAGAAGGGGTAGGAATTATATCTTTCCTACTAATCGGCTGATGGTATGGACGAACCGACGCCAATACAGCAGCCCTTCAAGCTATTCTCTACAATCGAATTGGAGATGTTGGCTTCATTCTAACTATAGCATGATTTATACTCAACTCAAACTCTTGAGAACTCCAACACCTCTTCATGACAGATACTTCACTCTTGCCTTTAATAGGCCTTCTCCTAGCAGCAACAGGAAAATCAGCCCAATTTGGACTACACCCTTGATTGCCTTCTGCAATAGAAGGTCCCACCCCAGTCTCAGCTCTTCTCCACTCAAGTACTATAGTAGTTGCCGGAATTTTTCTCCTAGTCCGATTCTACCCCTTGTTAGAAAATAATGAAACTGCCAAAACACTAGCCCTATGCTTAGGAGCTATTACAACTCTTTTTACCGCTATTTGCGCACTTACCCAGAATGATATCAAAAAAATCGTTGCATTCTCCACTTCAAGTCAACTAGGCCTAATAATAGTAACAATTGGAATCAACCAACCACATCTAGCATTTCTCCATATCTGTACACATGCTTTCTTTAAAGCAATGCTATTTATATGCTCTGGATCAATTATCCACAACCTGAACGGTGAACAAGATATTCGAAAAATAGGAGGCCTATTTAAGGCCTTACCCTTCACATCTTCCTCCCTTATTATTGGTAGCCTCGCACTAACCGGAACACCCTTTTTAACTGGGTTTTATTCTAAAGACTTAATCATCGAAGCCGCAAACACATCTAATGCCAACGCCTGAGCCTTAATAATAACTCTTCTTGCTACCTCCCTTACTGCTGTCTACAGTACACGAATCATTTTCTTCGCTCTTATAGGACAACCTCGATTCTCTTCACTTATTACAATCAATGAAAACAACCCTCAATTAATAAACTCCATTAAACGCCTATTAATTGGAAGCATTTTTGCAGGATTTCTATTATCACATAATATCCCTCCTATAAATACCCCCTTATTAACTATGCCTCTTTATTTAAAAATCACTGCCCTTTTTGTCACAATTATAGGATTTACTATCGCTATAGAACTAAACCAACTCACTATTAATTTAAAACTAAATTATTACTCAACTACTTCTAAATTCTCAACCCTACTAGGATACTTTCCCACTACCATGCACCGCCTGTGCCCCCATTCCGACCTTTCAATTAGCCAAAAACTAGCATCTACTCTCCTTGATCAAATTTGAACAGAAAAAGCAGCTCCAAAACTCATTGCCAATTCACAATCCTCTGCTTCAACCCTAACATCAAACCACAAAGGTCTAATTAAATTATACTTCCTATCCTTCCTAATCTCAACAACTCTTGCATTAACAGTAACTCTCTATTTCCTCGAGTAATCTCAATAACAATAAAAATACTAACAAACAAAGATCAACCCGCAACAACCATTAACCAACTACCATAACTATATAAAGCAGCCACTCCCATTGAGTCTTCTCGTACTAACCCTAATTCATCAGCTTCAAACACCATTCAATCCTCTAAGCCTTTAAACTCAATAACAATCTCCACCTGGTCCAATAAAATAGTTAAAAATACAATCATTAACTCCACCCCCACCCCTAGTAACAACACCCCTCAAATTACCACATTTGAACTTCAAGCTTCTGGATACTCCTCCGTAGCCATTGCAGTAGTATAACCAAACACTACTAGCATTCCCCCTAAATAAATCAAAAATACTATTAGCCCTAAGAATGACCCACCAAAACATAACACAATCCCACACCCCACACCTCCACTAATAATCAACCCTAAGCCACCATAAATAGGAGAAGGCTTTGAAGAAAAACCTAAAAACCCTAAAACAAATAGTATACTTAATAAATATGTAACATATGTCATTATTTTTACATGGAATCTAACCATGACCAATGACATGAAAAATCATCGTTGTAATTCAACTATAAAAACAATAATGACAAATACCCGCAAAACCCACCCACTACTAAAAATTGTTAATCACTCTTTTATCGACCTTCCTGCTCCTTCAAACATTTCAGCCTGATGAAATTTTGGCTCCCTCCTTGGACTTTGCCTTCTAATCCAAATCTTAACTGGTCTATTTCTAGCCATACACTACACTTCTGACACACTAACAGCCTTTTCCTCCGTAACACATATTTGCCGAGACGTAAACTACGGCTGACTAATTCGATATATACATGCCAATGGTGCATCCTTATTCTTTATTTGCTTGTTCCTTCATGTAGGTCGAGGACTTTATTACGGCTCTTACACTTACTTTGAAACCTGAAATATTGGAGTAATTCTCCTATTCGCAGTAATAGCAACTGCCTTTATAGGTTATGTTTTACCATGAGGACAAATATCATTCTGAGGCGCAACAGTTATTACTAATCTCCTATCAGCTATTCCATATATCGGCACTACCCTAGTAGAGTGAATCTGAGGCGGATTCTCAGTTGACAAAGCAACCCTAACACGATTTTTTGCCTTCCACTTTATCCTGCCCTTTATTGTTGCAGCCTTAGTTATAGTTCACTTACTGTTTCTCCATGAAACAGGTTCTAATAACCCATCTGGCCTAATCTCCGATTCCGATAAAATTCCATTTCACCCCTATTACACAATTAAAGACCTACTGGGTGTCCTTCTCCTACTACTACTGTTCATAGTACTAGTCTTATTCTCCCCAGATCTCCTAGGTGATCCCGACAATTACACTCCCGCTAACCCTCTTAATACCCCTCCCCATATTAAACCCGAATGATACTTCCTATTTGCATACGCTATCCTTCGATCAATCCCTAACAAATTAGGAGGTGTACTAGCTTTAATTTTTTCTATCCTCATTCTTATACTATTCCCTGTCCTTCACATATCAAAACAACGTAGCATAATATTCCGACCGCTAAGCCAATGCTTATTTTGAATTTTAGTCGCAGATCTCTTTACGCTAACTTGAATTGGAGGACAACCAGTTGAATACCCCTTTATTATTATTGGTCAAGTAGCATCCATCCTCTACTTTGCGATTATTCTCTTTGCCCTCCCTAGCATCAGCATACTCGAGAATAAGCTCCTTAAATGAAGAGCCCCAGTAGTATAACTCATTACCCTGGTCTTGTAAACCAAAAATGAAGCCTTAATGCTTCCTGGGACATCCAATCAGGGAAGAAACTCAAATTCCGCCTTCAACTCCCAAAGCTGATATTCTCACGCTAAACTACTCCCTGAAGCCATACTCGACCAATTCCCCATTAATTTGACATCTATGTGCCTATTGCTATTCTCTTGTATTTTCATGATATGTAATTCGTGCATTAATGCACTATCCACATTAATTAATGGTCCAGTACAATAAATGTAAAAAGTACATAGTACATAGTATGTTTAATCAACATTAATATTATACCCCCATGCATATAAGCATGTCCATAGATACTCATATAGTACATAAAACATACAGTCCTCCCTTCAATTTTACATCCCTCCCAGCATGAATATTCTTGTCCAATACTAACTTCTTAGTCTGACATAGCACATTAAATTCACTAGCGGTACATACCCCATTCAGTCATAAATCTTCCTCGATCCAAATGACTATCCCCTTCCATTAGTTTGTCTCTTAATCTACCTACCTCCGTGAAATCATCAACCCGCCCAATACGTGTCCCTCTCCTTGAGATTGATCCCATTTAACTTGGGGGTGGCTAACTATGCTCTTTAAAAGGCATCTGGTTCCTACTTCAGGGCCATCTTAATGCGTTATCGCCCATACGTTCCCCTTAAATAAGACATCACGATGGATTAGTTCCATTCTAGCCCGTGACCCAACATAACTGCACTGTCATGCCTTTAGTGGTTTTTATTTTGGGGGTATGCTTCCACTCACCATTGGCCGTCAGAGGCCCCGTCCCAGTCAATTCAATTGTAGCTGGACTTTAGGTCATATCCTTCTTTTACAGGTTCCATTAATGCTTATAGACATTCTTTTTATGCTTGCTGGACATAATAGTTTTAATACACAACTTAACAAGAACTTTCAACTCCCTTAAAATTAATCTTTTAACTTTTTTATCTTTTATTTAATTTTATATAGGAATTATATTCTCTTATTTAGTGTAAATTAAATTTGACTCTCTCATCAGTATGTCCGTAAGGGTGGGCTGAAATCTCCCTTTCCCAATACTAAATTTCTACCCACCAAGTCACTAGGGATTTAAAATCACCCACATCTGTACCAATAGCCACCTAATAATACTTACATACTACTCCACCCTTAAAATCCCATATAAGATCATTAGACCCTCTTTACCAGGTTAATGTAGCTTAAACTTAAAGCAAAGCACTGAAAATGCTAAGATGAGTGTTTACACTCCATAAACACATAGGTTTGGTCCTAGCCTTTTTATTAGTTTTTAGTAGACTTACACATGCAAGTATCCTCGCCCCAGTGAGAATGCCCTCTATCTCCATATGGATCAAAAGGTGCAGGTATTAAGTACGCCCTCTTGAGCAGCTCATGACGCCTTGCTATACCACACCCCCACGGGACACAGCAGTGATTAAAATTAAGACATAAACGAAAGTTTGACTAAGTCATACTAATATCAGGGTTGGTAAATTTCGTGCCAGCCACCGCGGTCATACGATTAACCCTAATTAATAAAGCACGGCGTAAAGCGTGATTAAGGTCTGACCTGAGATAAGATTAAGCTCTAACTAAACTGTAAAAAGCCTTAGTTAAAATAAAAATACAAAACGAAAGTAATCTTATAACCCCTGAATTCACGACAGCTAAGGCCCAAACTGGGATTAGATACCCCACTATGCTTAGCCCTAAACATAAATATTCAATTAACAAGAATATTCGCCAGAGAACTACTAGCCACTGCTTAAAACTCAAAGGACTTGGCGGTGCTTTATACCCCTCTAGAGGAGCCTGTTCTATAATCGATAAACCCCGTTAAACCTCACCACTCTTTGCAACGTCAGCCTATATACCGCCATCTTCAGCAAACCCTAACAAGGCACTATAGTAAGCACAATAATTTTACATAAAAACGTTAGGTCAAGGTGTAGCCCATAGAGTGGGAAGAAATGGGCTACATTTTCTAATGCTCTAGAATATTTCACGATAGCTGCTATGAAATATAATCAGCTCAAGGCGGATTTAGTAGTAAGTCGGGAATAGAGTGCCCAACTGAATCGGGCAATAAAGCACGCACACACCGCCCGTCACCCTCTTCAAGCACTCAAGATTACCTTACATAACTAATACAATAATACTCCTAAATGCAAGAAGAGACAAGTCGTAACAAGGTAAACATACTGGAAAGTGTGTTTGGAATATCAAGATATAGCTTAACAAAATAAAGCATCCGGCTTACACCCGGAAGATTTCACCCCATGAATATCTTGAACCAGCCCTAACCCAAATAATTAATATACTTAACTATGAAAATCAATTAAATAAAACATTTACCTTATTAAAGTATAGGAGATAGAAATAAACTTTTGGAGTTATAGAGACAGTACCGTAAGGGAAAGCTGAAAGATTGATCTAATAGTAACATAAAGCAAGGATAAACCCCCTTACCTTTTGCATAATGAATCAACTAGAAAAAACTTTACAAAAAGAATTTAAGCAAAGTACCCCGAAACCAAACGAGCTACTAATGAGCAATTAACAGAATGAACCCGTCTATGTCGCAAAATAGTGGGAAGACTTATTAGTAGAGGTGAAAAGCCTATCGAGCTTGGTGATAGCTGGTTGTCCAGATTAGAATTTTAGTTCAACCTTAAATTTACCTGAAAGAATTAATAATCCTAATGTAAATTTAATAGTTATTCTAAAGAGGTACAGCTCTTTAGACAAAGGAAACAGCCTTATTTAGAGAGTAAATCATAAACTCCACATAGTTGGCTTAAAAGCAGCCATCAATTAAAAAAGCGTTCAAGCTTAACTTAATAATTAACCTAACTTAATTCCACACTTTATTGTGATCTCCTAATAACAATAACTGGACTATTCTATAATCTTATAGATGAAATAATGTTGGTATTAGTAACAAGAAGCGATTCTCCTTGCACAAGCTTATATCAGATCGAATAACTCACTGATAGTTAACAGGCATATAATTATAACTAAAACCTTAAATCCTTATTGTTTAAACTGTTAACCCAACACCGGCGTGCGTAAAAGGAAAGATTAAAAAAAGTAAAAGGAACTCGGCAAACAATAACCCCGCCTGTTTACCAAAAACATCACCTCTAGCATTACTAGTATTAGAGGCACTGCCTGCCCAGTGACATGCGTTTAACGGCCGCGGTATCCTGACCGTGCAAAGGTAGCATAATCATTTGTTCCTTAAATAGGGACTTGTATGAATGGCCTCACGAGGGTTAGACTGTCTCTTACTTTTAATCAGTGAACTTGACCTTCCCGTGAAGAGGCGGGAATAAAATAATAAGACGAGAAGACCCTATGGAGCTTAAATCTATTTAGCTTAAGCATATACTACTCCCTCCCCATGGGGATTAACAAATCTGTCTTATAAGCTGAAGATTTTGGTTGGGGTGACCTCGGAGCATAGAACAACCTCCGAATGATTTTAGCCTAGACTAAACTAGTCAAAGCAACTATTCATTAATTGACCCAAACTTATTGATCAACGGAACAAGTTACCCTAGGGATAACAGCGCAATCCTACCCAAGAGTCCCTATCGACAGTAGGGTTTACGACCTCGATGTTGGATCAGGACATCCAAGTGGTGCAACAGCTACTAATGGTTCGTTTGTTCAACGATTAAAGTCCTACGTGATCTGAGTTCAGACCGGAGAAATCCAGGTCGGTTTCTATCTATTTAACATCTCTCCCAGTACGAAAGGACAAGAGAGATAAGGCCTATGAAACCTTCACGCCTTAGAGAGTAATAAATGATATTATCTTAATTTAATTAATCATTCCCCAACCCACCCTAGAACAGGGCTTATTAAGATGGCAGAGCCCGGCAATTGCATAAGATTTAAAACCTTACAATCAGAGGTTCAATTCCTCTTCTTAATAATTCATGTTTTTAATCAACCTCCTTTTCTTAATCGTCCCTATTATAATTGCCATAGCATTTTTAACTCTAGTTGAACGAAAATTACTAGGCTACATACAACTACGAAAAGGTCCAAACGTGGTTCACAGACTCTGCACCTTGAGGGATCAACCGACTCCAGATGAAAAATATTTGGAAAAAATAAATTGTATCTGTGTTGAACATATAGAGGGTTTTTCTCATCATTATTCCCTAAACTACACAGAATTGCAACTACTTACATAGCACATACATTGTACTAGGTATCATAAGTTACATAGAAATGACATAAAGTATATGGGAGTATTTTACAGGTTATATGAAAAAATGCCTTTCCATTTTATATAAAGGACTTGAGCATCTGCAGATTTTGGTAAGTAGGAGGGGATACAGATGCCAAGAGACAGATATACCTCAAAGTCTTCTTGTAAGAATTACATGAGATGATTCAGTGTAACATATGACACACAGAAAGAGTTCAGTCAATGTTAATTGTTGCTTTTGGTGGTAGTGACAGTTAATGGTGATAGAAATTATTGTATAGGCATTTTGGTATGTATTAGAAGGAGAACAAGCAGATCCAGATTCAAACTCCAGTTCCATTTCTTACAAGCTTTGTGATTTTGGGCAATTCACTTTACCTCCCACACCTCAGATAATTGGAGATAGTCTATAAATTGGAGTAATTATATACCTGTCATAGAGTGTTCATGTAGGTTAAAAGCAAAAAATAATTGAAAGTATTTAACAGTGTCCCTGGCTCAGAGTGAGGTATTAATAAATAACCAATTTTAAATACGGATGCACTGATTCCTCACCTCAATCCTGCTTGGTCTTTTCAACTACATCTTTTCTCGAAGCCTCAGAAAGACACTCATTGTAAAGCAAAAAAAAAAAAAAAAAAAAAAAAAACAAAAGAAATGAACATGGTTTAGCAATAGCAATTCTTTATGAATTAAACATACTGTGGGTAGTTCCACTCAAATACATTAGTGGCCCATTCTAGAAAGTAGACTCAATGCAAGAGGACACTTCATTTCTAAGCACACATTTTCTACAGCCAAAATGAGCCACAGGTTGCTCACAGGCACATTGAACAGCATTTCAAGGTCACTTCTTGGGATAGGAAATTGTCCTTCAGCAGTCACACAGTCACATGGCTGATATTTCCTTTCTTTTAACACAAAACCCCTTAAGTCTTCTAAGTGAGATTATTTTGCATTCAAAGAGTGTGCCAAAGGTAGAAGTCACTGACTTCTGAGTGCCTGGGGCTCAGGAAAGCACTGTCTCTCTTCCACATGATTCATAAAACACCCCTGTTTCTTAAACATATACATAAAGGAATTAAAGAGACTTTATAAAGAATTTTTAAAAATTCCACCTTCTAGACCTTTTGAAAAACTTGAAATCACAAATATCTCACAGATGATGTTGCACACCTGTGTGGTCCTTCCACATCAATAGAAAGACTAGCCCTCAAGCAAGTCTGGGACGGTATATAATGAAGGACAGTTTACTATTATTTTCATAAGAATAGTTACCCTTACATCTAAAAATTATGTTCCAAGTAGTAACTAACTATTCCTATGAGTTATCCTTAAAATCAATGATTAGAAATGTTCACTTCAAAATTTAGGAAGAGCGATTCTCTTTTTCCCTGATAGGAGAAGGAAATGAAGGTCAATGCCCACTTTACTTGATGTTGTATACACAGCCTCCCGCTGCCACTCTGTTCTCCCCCTCCCTCAAGTTCCTCAGCACTTGATTATCACCCTAGGGACTCCTTGGCTTTTAAGCATTCAATTTACAAGGAGTATTGGGAGAGACACTCTAGCAGCAAAACATTTCCCTCAGGAACCCATATCTGAAGAGATAATAGGGGAAACAAAGAAGGTTATTTCTTAATGTCAAAATGACAGGAAGTAGGCACGGGAGTGGGAACAAGTCCTAGCAAGAAGGAGGCTCTCAGAACACCACAGCCAGCCAGAGGACTAGTTGTCTGGGAGAAGGCATGGCATCTGGGACATCTTTCTCTCTACCATGATAATTAGCCTCCAAATCCCTTAACTCTTCATAGAAATTGAATAGCAGGAATTTCATCCTATGGAAGTTATCTAGTGAAATTCAAAAAGTTATCATAAAAGAAATGAACCTCCATCTTCCCTGGACCATTAATATGCTCAGTAGCTGTTAAATATTCAAACTCCAGAAATACACTAGAGTGCAGAGGTAAGAGAGAATATTTTCCTTTTCATATTCCAGATATACCCATTTTGGGATCTCTTGAAGTTGCATATTCTTTCTTTCTGTCTTGACCAAGAGTTTTATATTTAATCAGGTCTCCATCATGGCTAAATAGGAATGATGGTGTTCATATTTAATAAAAGTGGAAAACTGGGGTAGACTGAAGAGTCTTCTAAAATCAACATTTCAGATTTCCAAGCCAATAGGTTCAATCATTTTTTTTTGTCAACAGTCTTTTCAGTTTTATTTTGTTGTTTCTATGATTTACTTTTAAAAATGTGACCCAAGACAAGTCTCAAATAAAATTTGTCCATCACTTGGAATTCCCATCCCCCTTTTCCTTCTTACTTACACAAATTGGATTTCCTACTCAGAGCCTATGCCCAAGAACCTGTCATGTTCACAGCACAACATTCAGTCATCCACTTAGAAAATTGTTCCTGGCACATAAGAGCACAGAAGACACAAAAGACACTGTTCCTGTGTTGGGGAAATTGACAGTTTAGCTGGATTCTGCATTCACAGACAGAGATTGCACTGGAAGTAAAACAGAGAAATACCCAAATCTTCCCAAGGGAACACAGCATTCTTCCTAGAATAAAGAGAGAGATCCAGGGGTTTGAGGTTCATGGATCCCCAAAATATCACAGAGAAACTCTCATGTGCTGGGGACTATTTTAAAGTTATGACAGATGATGTGGCTCTTTTCTCATGGGGTTTCCATATCTGGCATAAAAACAGAGTTTTTCTTTTTGGTGGTGCTGGGGATTGAACCCAGGTCCTTGTGCATGCCAGGCAAGCACTCTACCAGCTGAGTTACATCCCCAGTTCCAACAACAACAGAGATTTAAAAAAAATAATTTTAAAAACAGGTAATGAATGGAAAATGTTATGTTGAAAATTTAGAGGTTGACAAGATACGCTTTAGGTTAGGTGATGGAGAAAATCCTCTCTAAAAAGGTGGCATGAAGCTGTGACTTGGAAAATAATATGGAGGCAAGCCAGCCAAGGTTCAGGGGCAGAGATGTCCCAGCAGAAGTCACAGGAGGTGTAATGCTTCAAGGGGGAAAAGCACAGCCTATTCTTGACCAGCAAGAGGGTTTGTGGAGCTGATGTTGGAGGAGTGAAAGAGGCTAAAGAAGGAGTGGTGACACCCCTTGCAGATACTTGGACAGAGGCCAAGGTAAGGGGTCTAAATTTTCTTTTAAATGTCAACTGATTTTATCAGATGGTGAATGACAGCAACACTGTTTGCTTTTGGAGAAATGGTTGCAGGAAGGAAAGAGCTTGGCCATCTCTCCAGTGGCCCATGGCAGTTCTCTGGTGCTTTTTGTTAATAGTCCCACTTCTGATGGCCCTCTGATTCTCCTGTGTCCCTCTGCCTCTATTTGATTGAGGTTTTGATTCAAAGCCTCTTTTGAGCTTTGAATCAAAAGCAAATAAGAAAAGAAAACTCAAATTATTAAACTTCCTTGAATTTCACCAAAAGCCTGTTTCTTGAATGTGATCCATGACAAAGGGATTTGTAAAGTTTTTGGTCCTTTGAACAATTCTCTCAAAATCTTCTGCCATTTCTCCAGAAGCCTCCCTTCATCCCCTTCTGCACCTAGCATCACTGGTCCTTCTGGAAAACACCAAACTCACAAAAATGCCATATTCTCTGCATAAATTTGAAAACATCTGAAACATCACTCCATTTCATGATTCTCAGCCAGACTGAGGGCTACATGGAGAATTTTGCCTCTTGCTGCCCCCATCTCCCATCCAAGGTTTAAGAATTACATCTACTGTCCCATTTTTTGGCCATTTATTGATGTCATTTCACTGACTAATCTTAGCCTCAGTGACATTAGAATGAGGTATTCCAACTTTCATATTCAGTCAATATTTCAAAGAAACAAAAGCCAATAATCAAAATGCTTCTGACCACCAGGTCATTGAGTAAGACATAGTCTGCCTTGAAGAGCTATGAGGGAAAACAAAAACTGCAAAGAATATGCAGTAAAACCCAGGCAACAGTTGCTCTCAATGAAGGGAATAACAGTATTCATTCAAAATAATTTTCAAGAATTTTCCTTATCTTAGTATACAGATATGCTTGCAAAGCACAACCTATAAATGCCTCAATAAGTGCCTGTTTTAATTATAACACTTTTTCATACTAGAAAGAATACACATGCTTATTATGGAAGAATTTTAAAATATTTCAAAACATAAGAATGAAATCAAAATACCCACTTACCAATACCCTAAAATAAAAACTGGGAATGTCTTGAAAGATAAGTTAATAGAAGATAGAGATAGATGATAGATAGATAGATAGATAGATAGATAGATAGATAGATAGAAAGACAGACAGTCAGTCATGCATATATGAAGTTAATTTGTTAACAAAAATGGGAGCACACTTCTTATGGTACAATGTAACCTTGTAGATATTTTTTGTACCAATAAATATTTTGTTACCAAATGTACTAATATTAGATTTGCTATTTATATGTGGACAACATCTGTTGTTCTGTGCTCATTTTCTCCACTTCTCATGACACCCCTACTCTTGGATGGGCACTTTCCAAAATATACTTTTCTCTTACTTTTTTCCAAATTCCTAAGGACAATGCTGAGTCCCCATGAACACCTGCATCCTCCATCAGCCTCACCTCTATCTAGCTGTGTATCATTGAGCAAGATTCTTTTCTTCACTGGGTTTCAGGTTCTATTCTAGAGCTGTATGTAAATGACATTTAGAGCACTTACATCATTGTTTCTTCCTAATACTGTAGATAAATGAGACTAGGAGTGAATCATCCAATCACAAAAGGCAGTTGTTCTGTTTCATCCAGTCCAATAAGGAATGCATACTTATCAATTGACAGATACACATTAATTAAAAAATTCAGGACTAAAACAGTATAAGCTGAACTGCTGAAAATGATTCACATGATCTCCATATGTAAAAAAAAAAAGAAAGAAAGAAAGAGGAAGAGTAGGGAAGGAAGGTCTGGAGCCCACTCCTGTTACTGCTGATGACAAGCAGTCAGTCAAGTTATCCCTACCTCACAATTTCAGGACTAAGTGGACCATGATGAAGGACAGCAAGAACAGGCATAACAGTAGAGCTGTCATTGAAATTCCTGAAGACTCACCGGTTTCACATCTGGACAAATGACCTCATTATGATCTCACTCAGAGCAGAATAAAAGATGCTTCAAGTGTTAAACTGAAACACTTTAAATGTGTCCTTTGCTGTCTGCTTGGCATTATCTTCTGAGAACAGAAGAGTTCAGGGAAGGAATGGGACAGGACTTCCTGACATAAGAGAATATTCCCAGATTTTTACAAAATAGCCAAAAGGGGAGAAGAAGACAACCAAAATGAAAGAATAATGAGGTACCAGTTAAAGAAATGTTTACCTTAATACAATGGGCTACTAAGCAACCTTCAAATAATGACTTTGCTGTATGATTATAAATTTCATCAGTTGTTCAGAATCCAAGTTTAATGAGGAAATAATAAACAATAAATCAGCATGTATAGTGTTATCACATTTTTAAAGAAAAATTCATATGTATATGTATCTGCTTGGCAAGATTAAAGTCTCAATAATGGAATATTAAGAACTGTTATTACACACATTTCCAAATTTTTATTTATGTGTCAAATAAATAATTACAATTTTTAAAGTGCAGCCATGTTCTGTGGAATTTCCTTCTTCCAGAAGCTGCTCCTAAGGATTTTTCTTTTTTTCTTTTCTTTTTTTCTTTTTTTTGCTATTCACCTGAGGCAGGTATACCTTCCCAGTCTGCCTTATTTCTACAGATTCCAAGTGTGCCTTTTTGCCTTCCTACTTTTAACTTTTTTTCACTTTTCTCTGCACATCTTGGCATAATGATACTTCAAAGAAAAAAGAAAACAGCTTGACCATGCCCTTTTCCTTGGTATTACTCCTTTGATCCATCTCCTGTCACACTGATTTTTAATTAACATTTTGGATGAAAGGTGATGCAGAAGCACCAGTGTCACAAAAAAAGGGGGAAAAAATCCCACTGAATTCAGAATCTCTTCTTTGCAGCACTGGGTAATTTTTATCCCTGAACTTCTGCCCAAGCCACTTGTCTTTCTCCAAGTCTCTGAGTTGGAAGAGGTTTTGGATTTCATGCATTATGATCTCTAATTCTGCATCAGGGAAGATGTACAGAAGCAGCAGAAAATCTCAAGTCAACTACTTAAATCAGGGGTCAGCAAACTGCCACCCAGGTGTCAAATCCTGTTCACTACCTGTTTTTATAAATAAAGATTTATTGCAACATAGCTACACTTATCTGCATACATGTTATCTGTGACTGTTGTCACACTTTAGTAACAGTGTTAGCCTCAAAGTCTGAAGTATTTACTATGTGGGTGCTTTACAGAAAAACTTGTTGATACTTACCAAAAAATATTAGCTCACAAAGCCAGAAACCCATTAATGGGCATTCTCCTGTATTATTTGATGTCATCAAGGGCTGGTTCTTATCAAATATCCTCTGTGTCATCAGTTTTATGTCCAACCTAGTATTCCTCATTTTTGCAAGAGATTTATCATAGTTCCTGATATTCTGTTCATACCAAGGCAATGTCTAAGAGAAGAAGAGACCATCTTCCTGAAATGCCTCTTCACTAAACTGCAGAAATATTTCCCTTAGGAGAAAAGCATATTTCCTCTCAAAGTTCACTGGCCATGATTCCATCAGCTGCCATCACATGAGGATGCCCAGTCCAGTCACCCTCAGTAGAGGGATATTTATTATTGCTTACATTAATCCAGTTCATGAAAAAGCTAGGGCTCTCATAAATGCAGTAACTCTTAGAAACTGGACTTAGTTTTATGTAATATACCACTCAAATAATAGTCACCTACACACAAAGTGGTGACGTTTTAATGTTACAAGGAGTCCAGAAGAGATTCAACATCAGCACAAAAACTTAAAGATACAATAGTCAAGAGAAGTATCTGCAATTTTCTTGAACTTTGCCTGATCCTCTGTTAGAAAACATTTTCTATCCTTCCAGTCATCATGTCATGCAGGAAGAAGAAAAAAGAAAAAAGTGTATGCAAGTTTAAAAACCTACTATCCTTTTAAAAGTCTTTCTAGTATCCTGCATTACAATTACTCCTTTATCTCATTGGCCAGAATTATATTACATGATCATGCCTACTTTTAAGAAAACCTAAGAAATAGAAGTTTAACTGGATGCTTTCATTTCTCACAATCAAATTACACTGTGCAACTAAAATTCTATGATGGGTAGGCATAGTAGCACAGATCCCTCTGCCATAGGTGGTCAATAATGAGTACTAGGTAGTTAACCCAGAACATTTACTGTAAATTCTATGAAGAGCAACCCTGATAAATAATTTTACATTTGTCTCACATTGTCTAGTATAAACAAATAGAAACTGCAAACAAAGCTCTTGATTCCCTTTATGTTACAAAGAATCTCTCACTGCACAGATGATTAAAGTCCCCTTGTCCTCTATACATCTCAGCTTAATGATACAACAAAGAAAAGAGAAAAAAAAAAAACTTGGTCATGCCCTTTCCATTTGGAGTCCTCCTTTAATCCACCTCCTGGTTGTGATGTTCCTTAATTAGCATTTGGGATGAAAGGTGATGCAGAAACATCAGTGTCACAAAAACAATTGCACAAAGCAATTTTCATCCCTGCATTTCTCACCAAACCATTGAAAAGAATGTTTAAAAATTATTTCCATTTCATTCATTCCATCTGACAAGTTAGTGTTGAGAAGATTCTTTAAATATTTAATATTTGCTTGAGACATTTCCCTTTATTATTATTCTATGATCAGAATTCCCTGGTCCTTTCATCAATCCCAAAGCCTGGAACAAACACAGAAGTTAATTTCCAGACAAATGTTAAGTCAAGTGATCTCTATTCCATTTTCCTTAAGATCAAATGAAGCACTGGGTTAAAGAGGGTATCCTCATTCCTCTCCTTCTCCTTTATCAGTCATTCTTCTTTTGGTGCCCATTTTCTCTTCTCTTCCACCCACCCACACCCTTCCAATCAAATTAAACCAGGTTTCTTTTAATCATCATCAAGGAGACAAAAGGTATAGCTTTGGAGGATCCAGTCACAATTTCACAGTCCATTTGCATAAGAACTGTGAAGGCTGCTAATGCACTGTTTGCTTTTCAGCAAGCATCGTGGCAGTCATCAAAGAAATGTGTTTTGGTGTGTCCCCCAGGGCATGGGAGCTATTTATAAGACCTTGTATTAAAGTGCCTACACAAAACATTAGGATGTTCATTGTCATCTGCAAACTGGAATTGGCTCAGAGAAATGTGGATTGGACCAAGAGAACTTTCAAAGGTGATAAAGGTGAAAGTAGATGTCACTCTTCATCTGTTTCAACCCTGTTGCCCCTGCACCAGCACCAAGCTAGTCCAATTTGCCAGGCATTTGTAGGATCCCCCCTTCATCAACCCTCTTCTGGACCACCTGGTAGTATAAAATCACTTGCATTAACCCATGGTTAAAGTCACAGCCACTTCTGCTTCCTACCTACAAAGCCATGAATTGAAACATAAAAAAATTATGCCTGGCTTTCTTCCCTGCCACACAGCACCTCCAGCTCAGGAAACAGCTATCCCTGATCTGCACCAGTGAAATGTGCAACAGATGGAAACTCAGGTCAGTGATCACCTTTGTCTCACAATGTGTTCCCAATTTCACCATGTGCCAATGCTTCCTGCACCACTATAAGCCCTTGCTATTTCCAAGTTAGCATGAAGAAGTAAGGTATAAGCAAGTTCACTTCCACCCAACCTCTAATTATTAAATCCAAACTATGTTCCACGGACCAAGTACAAGAGAGAATTCCCTCTCTGGAGGAACTTACCAGGGTTGCTGGAATGGAAAAGAATGGATATATAAGAGTACAAAGAAAAGGGACAGAGAACATGTAGGATGCTTCATAGGTAGATTACAGAAGAAAAATTGAGTCTAGGATATGTAGGATTGAGGCAGAAATAAGGAGTCAGGCAAATGAAATCACAGCAGCCAAGGTGCAGGGCAAGAGACCTAAGGGGAGGGGGAAGCAGGCCCTTCTGTACCTCAGGACTGAACATACCAGGTGAGGCATGAAATGAAATGCAGCAACAGACAAGCTAGGGCTCCTCAAGGAAAATCTCATGCTCTGTGTCAAGGAACATAGGCTTTATTCCACACAGGGGAGCCATTGGAGGGGCTTTGGCAGGGGAGAAATGTGATGAGATTTATGCTTCATGTAGGTCACTGTGATAGCTGAGCAAAGGATGAATTTAAGAGGAAAGAGACAGAAGCAGGTGGTGGCAGGAGGCTGTGGCAGTTGAGCAGCAGGGAGGTTATGAGGGCAATTTTCATGCAAAGGAAGGGGGTGGGTTCAAGGAAATATGTGGGAGGAATCACCAGCAGGATTGGGTGATTGATTATTTGGCTCCCTGGAATGTGAAAGAGGTAGAAGTTTAAGATGGTGATACTGATTGCAGTAACGAGATGCAAATCTGAAGGAAGGAAATGGTTTGAGAAGAGAACCACATGTGCTTCCTGCACACTGAACACCAGACACTGCTCATTTTTATGTCCAGAGATAACTGAATACTGGAATGTGGACTAAGGGACAAGTTTAAGGCAGGTGACAGGAGGGTGAGTTATTAGCCCACAGGTATTGTTAAAGTCATGAGACAATATGGGGGTCATTTGAGCAAAATGGGTAGCACAAGAATAGTAGTGGAGCCAGACACAGTGGCCCACACCTGTAATCCCAGTGGCTTGGGAGGCTGAGGCAGAAGAATTGAAAGTTCAAAGCCAACCTCAGCAAATTTGAGGCCCTAAGCAACTCAGTGAGACCCTGTCTCTAAATAAAATAGAAAATAGGGCTGAGGATGTGGCTCAGTAGTTGAGTGACTCTCAGTTCAATCCCCAGTACCTTCCCACTCCCACAGAAAAAGAGAATGGCAGTGGAAAAAGTGAGGGAGGGCTGGGAACCACCAATGTTGAAGGAAGTAAATGGAAAAGTAGAAGAGAGGAAAAGACAGAGCTAGGGAAAGGGAGAGCAGAAAAAAGAGGGTGATAAATGCCAGAGAAGTTGAGAGCTTCAGAAAGAAGAGACCAGTGGGAAAGAAAAGCAAATTGAGAAGAGATATTAACTATGTTTCTCCCCAGTAACCAAATGAGAAAAACACTGTAAGTGATAAATGCACAAAGGATAGAATGGGAGATACTAGGAAGTGTTCACAGTGGGATTTTGTTTTGTTTTGTTTTTTGCTTTTGTTTTTCTGAAATTGTTAAGGAGATGGGCAAGTGTCTGACTTAGCAGATGAGAGGAAACTAAAACCCACATTTGCAAGGACTTGGGGTGGGGGTTGAAGAACTCAGGAAAGTATTCTATTTATATTAAAATGTTCAGGATCGGGAGAGCAAGTAACTTTGAAGCACCAAGTATGATTAGTCTAAAACTAAAAAGATAGTTTGACAGGTTGTGTAAAGAAGTTTGGAGGCAATGAATGCCCCAGCTGATGAATGTCCTGCCCCACCCCAGATAAGGATTGAATCCTAAACCTTTAGAGAAGTTGAACAAGAGAGGTTCAGACCTAGAGAAAAAAACTTGGTCAAAAGTAAGAGCAAGAAATCTCACTAAAAAGAGGATAAATCAGTAGAAGTAGGGTACTGAGCAGTGAGACTCCCATCTTCCCTTCCTGTCTGGTTTCTAAAATGCTAGAAGTTCTCCTTATTTCCATCCCCACACACAGACACCCATCTCAAGTAGCAAGTGGAAGATGATTCCTCTCTGGAGAAACTGACCTGGCCAAAAGGAAAGAATTATACAGGCTGAAAATTAAAGATGCACCAAGAAAATGCCAAGTTGCACCTTATCAGGCTCCATTGAAACTACCATCCATGAGCACTGCCATCAATTCCAAACACTCCTCCATAGCTGGAATGTGCAGCGATTATCAGCACATGTTCGAGGGCAGCACCTACTATGGACAACAGATTCTAAACAAATACTTCTTTTAAAGGAAGATTTTAGAGATAATAGAGTCAATGCAGAAAGGCACCTAACAGACACAGTGAATAGATTCAAAAGATATTGGAAGGTACTGCTCCCAAGGGCAAGAACAATGTGTATTTCAAAAGATGAAAAAATAACAGAAAAGGAAATGGTAACTGAAAATTATATGCATGATCTCAGAAACTTTGAAAAGTATCCACTACAGGGTATTATTAAAGATCAAGTAAAAAGGCCCCAAAGAGAAAAAATACAGAACATTTTAGATGTACAGAAATAAGAAGTCACAAGAGAGATTACCAAGAAAACAATTCAAGAAAATTTTGGAAATCCATATACAGCAAATTGAAACTAAACCCTTATCTCTCACCCTGCACACAACTCAACTCAAAATGAATCAAAGACCAAGGAATTAGGTCAGAGACCCTGCACCAAAAAGAAGACAAAGTAGGCCCAAATCTTCATCATGTTGGCTTAGGATCAGACTTCCTTAACCTGAATCCCAAAGCATAAGAAACAAAAGCAGGAATCAATAGTTGGGATATATTCAAACTAAAAAGCTTTTTCTAAGCAAAGGAAACAATCTACAATGCGAAAAGAGAGCCTACAGAGTGGGAGAAAATCTTTGTCACATGCATCTCAGAGCACTAAACTCCAGAATTTAGAAATAACTCAAAAAATTTCACACCAAGAATATAAGTAGCACAATCAATAAATGGGTTAAGGAAATGAGCAGACACTTTGCAGAAGATCTACAAGAAATCAGCAGATATATAAAAATATGTTCAACATCTCTAGTAATAAGGGAAATGCAAATCAAAACTACCCTAAGATTTCATCTCAACCCATCTCATGTCATCTTGACAATTATCAAGAATACAAGCAACTATAGGTGTTGGCGAGGATGTGGAAGAAAAGGCACATTCATACATTGCTGGTGGAGTTGCAAATTGATGTAGCTACTCTGGAAAGCATTTTGGAGATTCCTCACAAAACTTGGAATGGAACCACCATGTGACCCAGCTATCCCACTCCTTGGTCTATACCCAAAAGACTTAAAATTAGCATACTACAGTGATGCAGCTACATCAAGGTTTATAGTAGCTCAATTCACAATAGCTAGATTGTGGAACCCAACTTAGATGCCCTTCAATAGATGAATGGATAAAGAAAATGTGGTACACACTATGGAATATTATTCAGCCATAAAGATGAATAAAATTATGACTTTTGCATGTAAATGGATGGAGTTGGAGAATATCATGCTAAAGTGAAATATGCCAATCCCAAAAAGACAAAGGCTGAATGATTTTTCTGATAAGTGGATAATGATACATAACAGAGTGTGGGGGGGAGGCAAGAATGAAAGAAGGATGAATTGTATAGAGAAAAATGAGTGGTAGGGAGTGGCTGGGGGAAGGAAAGTTAATAGAATGAGACAAACATCATTACCCTGTGTACATGTATGATTACACAAATGGTGTGACTCTACTTCGTGTACAACCAGAGAAATGAAATTTGTACCCCATTTGTGTACAATGAATAAAAAATAAAAAACTAAATAAATAAAAATTTTTAAAAAGAAAATTTTCCAAACTGAAATACAGGAGTTTCCAGAATGAAAAGGTCCAAAAATTGTGTAGCACAAAGGATAAAGAATAACCACACTAAGCTACATCCGTATGAAACTTCAGCATATTACAAGAGATCCCAAAATTTTCAGAGAGATAAAAATGCATCAGCAATTTATTCATTTATTCAACCATTATTTATTGAGGGTCTATTAAATACAATGATAAGGTAGCTTAACAATGTAGATCCAAAGGAAATTTGGGAGTGAGATTTATGAATATCAAGAGTTATTAGCCAACAAACATGATACATGCAAAGACCCAGAGGTGCAACTGTGCTTGGCACAAGTGATTCACAAAAGCCAGTGTAATTAAAATAGAATTAAGTGATCAAAAATAGGAAGTGGAGAAGTCAGAAAACTAAGTAGGGGCAGATTTAGTGGAAATCTAGGACATCGAATTCTATTCTAGTTCAGGTAGTTTTTAGAGGGCTTTGAGAAAAATAATTATATAATGTAAAGTATTATTTTGGTAAACCTACTCTTGCTACAGTATTAAGAAGGGTGGGATGGGAGGGGGGGAAGGGAAAAAATGGCAGAATGAATCAAACAACATTACCCTATGTAAATTTATGATTACACAAATGGTATGCCTTTACGCCATGTACAGACAGAGAAACAACATGTATCCCATTTGTTTACAATAAAAAAGAAAAGAAAAAAAAAGAATAGATTATAGTAGAAGCAAGAGCCAAAGAAGAGACCTGCTAGGAGACCACTGAAATAAATCCAAATGAAAATTCACAGTATTATGCAGCCAGGTGTGATACTACAGACAGTGATAAATGGCTATATTCTAGACATATTTTGAGAGAATACCTGATAGTATTTGTGTACATTTAGAGTACAAGAGAAAATAAGAATTTAAAAATGGTTCTAAGCCTTTGACCTGAACAATTAGTAGAAGAGAAATGCCATTTATGATGGTATGAAAGATTATAGGAAGAGCATGTTCTAAACAACATTTTGAGAAATGTTACTTTAGATAAATCTACACAAGATCCTTTGGAAACATCCTGAGAGAATTGGTATGCAAAGTTGGATTTCAATGGGGAGAACTGGCTGGAGATCTTGTCTGAAGAGAAGTATTATCCAGAATAATGATGACTGTTAGAAGAGAGAGACTCAAAACCCTCAGGACTTAACAATATAGAACTTTATTTCTCACTCATGAAATTCAAACCAATGTGTAATCCTATGTGATTGATGGTCTTTCTCATGGTTATTCAAGGACTGTAAAGGCCCATCCATACATGGCTGGCTGTCTCAGGGTCCACTTCATTCAGTCAGAAAGTGAGAGGAAAGGATGCATAACCTTGTGTGAGCATTGTTATGGGTCAGGGCAGGAAAAGGCACAGATTGCTTCTGCTTATGTTGCTATGTATTGTGGCAAGGAAGCCTGGAGGACCTAGTCTTGCCAAGTGCTGAAATAAGAGAGTACACAGCTCAGTGAACACATGCTGGTCTCTCCACAGGCTTTCCTGCCAATGACAAGTCCCACTTTCCACTTTCTTCATGTGTCAAACACACACCTCATCTGCCTCAAATAATGCAACCCCAAGTCCCGCCCATCCCCTACATACAGCTCAAGTATAGAAAACCCAAGTATGAGCGGTTTTTACTCTTGGATCTGGATAAGGCTCCTTATAATTCATCCACCTCTGAATGAAAACAAAGAAAAAAATTAGTTAGATAACTCTCCCACACCACAGTCATTTCATAGGAAAAATAGGGAAAAGATAACCAGTTAAATCTCCTACTTGGAAAAGGGAAGCATCTAAGAAACATGGCAGTCACTGAAATCCTGCTGGGAGGACAGAATGAAGGCCTCTTCCCTGGAAGTGAGCAGATGCCTTCAATGTTCTGATTACCCTCTGGAAAGGAACTCACCTGTTCATCATGTTCTGTGGCATCATCTGAATTGGGTGCTGGGGGGCTACCCTTCCTCCTGTCTGCTCTACTTTCTCAGCCCACTGACTCATGGTGCAGTTTTGAAACCCCACAGACTGTGCTAGGTCTTGAATAAGCACAAGCTGTACAGTCTGGACTTAGAACTTCTTCCCAGTATAAATTTTCTTATTTCTTAGTAGGCCACAAGCCTATTTGCTCCATCAGTACCCTTGTCAGTGGCTACACTGAAGTCTTTTCTTGAAAATTATGTTCCAGCTGATACCAATCCATACCCTGAATTCCTTGTTCCTTACTTTTACCTCTTAAGTAAAAAGAAGACAACCTGAAAGTAGTTTTATAAGCTGGTTTGATAGTTATCATGGACTGGGAAGAAAAGGAATATTCATAATCTGCTTTCCTACAGGGATCCATCAAAATGATCCTTTCTCCCTCAAAGACTTGATCAATCTTCTCTTTTACTATTCAGGATGTAGAAAGAGTTGGCTCTTCCATTAGAATTTCTGGATTCTTTCTGTACTTTCTATTCTGCTTATAAACCAGCTGATTCTTATCTCTTTCTGATATTTTCTTTTAGGACACACCCCTGCCAACCTACACTTTTACTTTCTAATTCTTTCCCTAGAAGTATAAGTTCATTAGCTACAAATCTGCCTCCTAAGATAGCACAGAAAATGTTTTAAACAATTGTTTTCAACTTTATGACACAGAAACCATCAGGCCTGCCTCTAACATTAGTGTCCTTGCTCTTTGACACCCAACCACTGAAATCTGAAGTCATTTTAGATTTCTGTTATGGCAATACCCACTCCAGACACATATTTTAATCTCAGGTAATACCATATTCCAAAATCTCAGTGGCTTTACACAAAATCCAAACTAATGATCTTGATCAATGGGCAGTCTTTCACCTGATTATTCAAGGAACCATCCTCTTCCCATTTGTAACTCCATCCTTGGTGTCCTCTACAACCAGCCAAAAGGTGGGAAAAAGGACTGAAGAGAAAGGGAAGAAAACATTTAGGGGCTAGACCTGGAAATTGTACATGTCAGTTCTCATATTACTTAGCCTAAAATTCAATCAAATGGATATATCTGAATGCAAAGGCAGCTAGGAAATGCAGTCTGGTTGGGACCCCTGGATGGAAAGAAACTGTTCACCTAAGCAAATATCTAGTCTTGAACACAAGAATGACAGCATATAAAGGGATATATAGAACCAGAAGACCTGATAAGGTCATGGAGGAATGAATTCATATAAAGAAAGCATCCAAGAACTGAGCTTTGGGTCACTTCAAAATTTAAAGTGAGGGAAGGTTAGGAAGAATCCTCAAATTAGACCAGAAAGGGGCAAAGGTAAATTAGGAGGAAAACCAGGCAAGAATGAATACTCAGTAAAAGGATAAAATGTGCTTCGAGAAAATATCAGCATTGGGCAGTGCTTTTGGCAGGTCAAGAGACATGAACACAAACATGAATTTGAACAGGAACATGGTAGAAATCATCAGTGCTCTTAACAAAAGAATTTTCCAAGTAGTATGAAAGAGAATAGTCTGGAAGAGGGGGAACAGAGACAGTGATCACTGATGAGACTTATGGATAAGCTTGTGATCAAGGAAACATCATAAAAGGGTGGTAGCTTGATTTAAAAATATACATGTCAAAACTAATGCAATAGCAAAATTAAAACATATTAATTTTACTGAATAGAGAATTGCAGGCAAAGAGGAAAAATTTATGAACAGCTCAATTTCATTTCAGGCATTGAATCATTTGGTCTTAAACTATGTGCAATTATAATTTGAAATTAAACAGATGATAGATATGAAATCAATGTGTTTGATTTCATTAGTGTGGCAAAGAGGTCAAATAAAATAGAGATAAAAATATTTCCAATAAATTTAGTCATGAGGAGCTTATTTAGTGGCAGTGTTGAGAACAATTTCAGAAGCAGGGTAGAGGTAGAAATGAAAATTGAAAAGAATTAAAGAAAGAAAGAAAAAAATATAGTGTCTAAGTCAATTCTCTGTTGCTAAAACTAAAAACTTGAGACTGGGTAATTTATAAGGATCAGAGGTTTATTCTACTCTGTCCTGGACTGT
The DNA here is from genome assembly GCF_902686445.1 of Sciurus carolinensis. Taxonomy (NCBI): domain Eukaryota; kingdom Metazoa; phylum Chordata; class Mammalia; order Rodentia; family Sciuridae; genus Sciurus; species Sciurus carolinensis. The sequence goes on from NC_062228.1 coordinate 45,186,147, forward strand.
CTCAGTATCTGGCGATGGCCTCCTTGCCATGTCATGACACAGGGGAGGGCACCATGGTGAGACAAAGCAAGCAGGCTAGAGAGAGTTTACTTCATAAAAGCCATTCCTCTGATCATGAACTCACTCCT